>NW_024412396.1:18873820-18947158 GCF_014898765.1 Herpailurus yagouaroundi | reverse complement strand
ACGCGGGGCTCGAACTCACGGACCGCGAGATCGTGACCTGGCTGAAGTCAGACGCTTAACCGACTGCGCCATCCAGGCGCCCCAAGTACTTTTAATTGAATCATGACTGCCATTTAATAATAAACATTGTCATCATATTTTAATTTTTGGCCATTCAAAAAATTAACAGTAAGCTAGAAGATAGTGTAAAACTATTGTGATTGAGGCATTTATATTTGTTAAATATTTATTGAGTGCCTGAGCTAGCACTCATGTATCTATGAAATACATTAAAGTATACAGACTTTCTAATTTTGTTTTGCTACACATTAAATATTTTTTAAAGCAGTTCTTTTTTTTTTTAATTTTTCTTTATTTATTCTTGAGAGAGAGACAGGGTGTGAGCAGGGGAGGAGCATAGAGAGAGGGAGACACAGAAACCAAAGCAGGCTCCAGGCTCTGAGCTGTCAACACAGAGCCCGATGTGGGGCTCAAACTCACGGAGAGCAAGATCATGACCTGAGCCAAAGTAGGACGTTTCACCGACAGAGCCACCCAGGCACCCCTTATTAAATATTTTTTTAACATAATATTTTATAGGTGAATATTTTAAAATATAGCTTTTACTAATAACATTTAATTTTTCACCAAAGTTTGGAAGTTTGTCATTTCCAGATTTTGCTCTTGTAGAAATATTACTATAATATTTAGTCCTACACAAAAATTATATTGTGTAAAGTTAGTTTCTGAGTCTATCTGGATTATTATCAGTCTTCCATGATTTACTGTCCATAAAGTCCCTCCTTTTTCCCAGATTCTGCTAGTGCAAAAGAATCAATCTAACAAATATCATAATGTTAGATTTTGACATTTATACATAAACATCTAAAAGTTTCAGCTAATAAATAAATGTCTTTTTAAAAGCCCAAGTTTATAATATTTTGTGTCTTCGGATTCAATTACAGATAAACCTTGTCATAGGATAAAATATAGCATTATAGAACTGAGTTTTGATCTTATTATTTTTATAGAAAGAATGAGAGGAATCCTATTTTTTTTTTCATCCTTGGAAGTAGTTAGGCTTTGTATTCTGAGTCAGTCAAGCATGGTAAGTCACTAAGAGTTACTCTTTTGTTTCATTTAAATTTTAAGTCCCGCCCCCCGCCCCGCCCCCCATAGAAACTGGTCAATACACAAATGAAAGTTTCCACATTTTTTGTTTGTTTTTGTTTTGGGTAGGAAAATAAAGTTTTTGGTGTTGTTGTTTTCAGAATGTGTCCTAATGCTGTAGAAATGGAAGTAATGGAAATGAGAATGTCTACAAGGTATGGTGAGGGAAGCTTGCTCCCTCTCCTCTCTCTCTCTCTCTCTCTCTCTCTCTCTCTCTCTCTCTGCAAAGACCCCTGAGCTTCTACACAACCAACCTTGCCAAAAATACTTGCATTTTGAAGATGAGCATAACCGTTGTGGCCCAGGTGGACTATGACCAGGGTATCTTTTCTGAATAATTAAAAACAGAGCCCTGAGACTATTGAACAGTCCTAGTTAGGAAGTTCCACCATCTCCTGAACATTGAGTTATTTAATTCCCTGTTCACTAGGCAAGAATGGCTACAAGGTAGTTTTATTAGAACAAGTGAATAAAACACATGCAATTGAGTGGTAATCACGTCTGATACATCTTTTGATATGTTTTGTATGTGATAATATTGGCAATAACATTCCTAGAAAAAGTTGAATATCTACTGGCCATACTTGCTGTTGCATCCAAGGGGTTAATGGGAGATAACCTTATTGGGCTTCTACTCTAAAAATAAAACCCCACCCTTAATATTTCAATAATTTCCCTTCCGCTTAGAAAATCTTCTCAACCTTACTGCTAATAAAATTTTAAGATAAAATTTGAATTTTATCATACTATGTAACTATGAGTTTCTTTTGAATCTCTGATGTCTATTCTCTTACTGATATTTGCCTTTTTACTCCAGTGCTATAATAGATCTCTTCCTGGGTCTCCTAGTGTTTGAGGAAACAATTCACTAGCTTACTGGTTCTAGAGCTAACACTTTTGGACAATGGAAAAATTTGCTAGTCAATCCCTGGCACCATAAAGAAATATATTTTTTTTCTAGTTTTCTTGTTTCAGTATGTCAGAAGTTGTTCTTCATTTTATCTTAAATATCTGTCCAACTTTTTAAACTTATTCTTCTCTTGCATCTGCCTTGATTAGATTCCCTCATTGTCTGCTGTTCTTACTTTATCATTATAGATTTCTTTGTAGTCAACTCTGTGGGACAGCTATCTTTCATTCTGTTATTGCTCTATTCATTTTATCTCTGTTCAGAGAATATCTGTGTGAGGCAAACTGCTTTTCTATTAAATATACATAAGGAGCATTCATGTGAATTCAGCAGAAGTCTGTCTACTAGAAAAGTGTTGCATATAATTCACATGCATTTGGAGAGTGGATTATTCATCACATTTCCTGGCACATGATGATTTTTAATAAATGATGATTCCATGTCTCAACTCTTTAAGTTCATGGTCTGAGCTCTACATCAATACAAATATTTGGCACCAAATTATAAAGAAATGTCTCTGTTAGTGACATCACTGAGTCACTCACCTCAAGGAGTCTCTTTTATATAGCTATATCTATTATGACTGAAAGTTCTGAGGGTTTTCTTCTCCTTCTTTTTTTTTACTATGAACATTGAACTTTTAAAAGGCCTTTTATTCATCAGAAAAAAAGACATATACTTTGAATAAACTTTGTAGTTACCACCTTACAGAGCTTTATTCATCGCTAGTAAAAGTAATGCAATGATAGGGTGGTCTATGACACATTAAGGGTACATGCACACAGATAATACTTTCTGGAAATGAAGCTCTGGAGTCTTAACTACAAAAAAGAACAGAAAATTTTTGTTGTTTGATTTCAATCTTATGGATCCTAAACAAGGAGAAATTGAGAGGTGGGTGTCAGGGAAAAGGAATTTGAAGACTCACTTTAGAACAGGCAAGTAAATATTAGTCTATTAAATATAGCAGAATGTTATGACTTTATTAGATTGTTTCCTAATGAATTTGATATCTTATCTTCTCTATATTCTGTATATTTAATTTATTATTTTGATAAGGAATGCTACTTTGGTTAAATGTTTTATTTAATTTATTAACATGTTCATTCTGCCAAAAGTGACTGGACTTGGGTATCATTCTCTGTTATTGGGAATATAAGGTTATATAGACCACAATCCTAGTGTGTTTCTAATGTAATAAAAGGCAGTGACAAGGCTTTACAACCTATTATAAATGGTATGACAGAAGAACCCAGAGTTTTATTATACTATGGAAGTAGACAGGCAGATCCAAATTTCAGATTATAGAATACCTCCTGGAGGAGTTGATATTTAGGCTGAATTTTGAAGGATGATATAATATGTTACACAACAAATGCCTTTTTAATGTGTAAGTGAAGCGCTACCATATTATTACTTTTAGCTTGGATAAACTCAAGTCTGAAGGTGCCTGGTCTTCTTACATGTACCATAATAAGGCACCATTGCCCCCTGGTGGAATTGCTTTACACTGTTGACTTGAGGTTCATGGAGAAAGTAACTGACTTTCTAGAGTCTCTAATGCATCAATTTAATTTCATTTCAATTCTTAAATTCTAAACTCGTTTCCTTTATCTAGATAGTGTAGTTTTCTTTGCCCTCTATGGATTATAATCTGAAAAGTTAAATTATTTTTCCATTATTCTTAAAGCTACATACCCAAGAGACCCAACAAAGAGCAGTATCAGGTTGCTTTTGTTAATAGTTCAGATGTTCTCATCTTAGACCAGGCATGCCTAGTGATCAATGGGTGAATAACTGTCAAATACAAATTTCCTGCTTTTGTTACAATCCCCAATGTAAGGAATAGAATTAGTTGGATTATGTTTCAAAAGTTTAATAAATTCCAAATATATTAGATTGACAGCAATATCTTTAGCAGCAAATCTAACAAGCAGTGGTTCTCATCCAGGGAGTGTTTTTTGTCCCCCTTCCCCTAATGTGCTGAGAGACACATGCTAATGTCTGAAGGTGTTTTTGGTTGTGAAAGCTGGGAAAGGGTGTGCTGCTATCACCCAGAGGGTATGGGCCAGGCATGATGCAAATCATCCTGCAATGCATAAGAGAATGCATAAGCTCCTCAGAACAAAGACTTAACCAGCCCTAAACTTCAATAAGACTAAATCTGAGCAAACCTGAAACGAAATAATAAAGCTTTTCTTTTGTGTTTCAAACAACAACCTCTCTTCGCTTTATCTTGCTCATCTAACATTATCAGCATAAATACATTTACATCCTTTTAACTAGTAAAAAATAAGTGTACAAGCTATAGCATATTTAGAATTTGTAAGATGAAAAAAGCAAACTTACAAGAGAAAGCTAGAATATGATTTTTTGAGCTTATCATGAAAGACAAAGTGAATCTTAGTCAAAGCTTATAACTTTTCCATTAACACAAAGTTTTTTGCTACATACTACATGATACCATGAGACTCTTGGCTGGTTGCCTAATGAGAGAATAGACAACTTTGTAGATACTGCTTTGTAAGCATTCATGTGAATACAGATTGTATATATAGCAGTGCAATATATAGCATTATCAGTCACAAACAATCTTTACTTAGTTAAGTGTTTATACAGGGTCCTCCATTTATATATTATGTATCTTTTCTGGGTGTCAGAAAACCCCCCCAAAATAGTCATTTTGTACATCTTGTACAAGTAACAATAATTTTCATGGTTACTTAATTTTTTTAATATTTATTTATTCTTGAGAGAGAGAGAGAGAGAGAGAGCATGAGTGGGTGAGGAGCAGAGAGAGAGGGAGACACAGAATCTGAAGCAGGCTCTAGGCTCCAATCTCCAAGCTATCAGCATAGAGCCTGAGAAGGGGCTCAAACTCACGAACCATGAGATCATGACCTGAGCCAGAGTCCGACACTTAACCGACTGAGTCACCCACGTGCCCCTTCATGGTTACTTAATCTCAGAGTTGTGGAAGAGAAATTGCACTGGACATTTTAAATTTTATTTCATTTTATTTTTTCATTATGATAAGTGTACTCTTTAATCCCCATTATCTATTTCACTCAATCACCCCCACCTTCCTTCTGGTAACCATAAGTTTGTTCTCTATAGTTAAGAGTCTATTTCTTGGTTTGTCTCTCTTTCTTTTTTTCCCTTTTGCTTGTTTTACTTCTTAAATTCCATGTATGAGTGAGATCATATGGTATTTGTTTTTCTCTGACTGACATATTTCGCTTAACATACTCTCTAGCTTCTATCCATGTTGTTGCACTTGACACTTTTTAAAAACTGCCAAGAAGACTTTATTTGACACTACTGAATAAGAATCAAGACTATTGCAATAGGGGAGAGAGATTGAACTCAGTTTTGCTGAAACAAAAAAAAATAAGAGAATTTTTAAACATTGGGGTGAACTAATGGAAAAGTACTGAAGGACATTAGGAAAGAGGTTGGTGAATGTGATTAGACCATCTGTGTTTGTTAATTGTCATTTATTGAAATTAGATTCCTACTCTCCCACAGAAACTGAGAGTGCTCTCTCCTTCAATGATTACATTTCAAAGGAGGGCTCCCACTTCCTAAGAAAGGCATTTTCTGGGTTATAGAGGATTTATATCTCAAAGGGGCAGAGAAATAATTTATAATCGCAAGTTTTCTATAGTAAATTCTCTAAGAAAAGAGAGATTAGTAACCTGATTAGGAAGAAACCTGTTTAAATTTAGGTAAGGTGATGAAACATGAAAGCTATCTTGCTCAGATTTCAGGAAAACAAAATTATTATTTAGAGAAAAATTGAATGAAGAATATGGAATCCTGCCAATTGCAAACAATATATTCAGAATGATATAAAGAAAACTTTTAATTTGAATACCAGTACCCATTTTTGAAAATTTAAAAGGTTCAATATATTTAAAATTTTTAAATAAGAAAAATGCTTTTCTTTCTTTCTTTCTTTCTTTCTTTCTTTCTTTCTTTCTTTCTTTCTTTTAGAGAGAGAGAGAGAGATAACAGGAGAGTGGCAGAGAGAGAGAGCGGGAGAGAGAATCTTTAAGCAGTCTCTCACTCAGCTCAGAGCCCAACATAAGGCTCAATCCCATGACCCTGAGATCATGACATGAGCTGAAATCAAGAATTGGATGCTCAAATGACTGAGCCACACAGGCACCCCAGAAATACACAGTTTATAAAAGGAAAAGATATCTACAAAGAGTAATGTTGTCTTTGATGAAATATGAAGTAAACTCTAATTTGAAAGCCTACACTTTTGATTATTTGGATTTGGTTAACAGAGTTATTTTGATCCTACCTATGTTGAGTTTCACAGATTTTACTGACCCATTTCCATGTTCTCAGGCTTTTTTATATTCCAATCTGCTGTAAAATGGAAGGTTGTTATGTACTAGGCAGAATGCTAAGATGGTCCCCATGACCCTGATGTACTCATGCTGTACATGCTTTCTCCCTTGAGGCTGGATGACATCTGTGAATATAATGGAACACTTTCTCCTCCGGTTATACTCTGTCATATAGCAAAGGTGATGAAATAGTCAATCCCAAGATTACATTACATTTTAGCTTTGTAAAGACTCCAATGTTGTGGACTGAAGAAAGATTTTTTCTGTTGACCTTAATGGAATTAACTACATGAGAGGACCACATGGCTAGGATCTGAGGACGCTCTCATAGAGTTGAGAACCAGTCCTGGCCAACAACCAGCAAGAAGACAGGGACCACAGTCCTATACCACAGAAACTGTTTCTGCCAATAAGCTGTTCCAAAGCTGAGCTTACTTTGGAAGAAAACACTAAGCTTCAGCTGAGACCATAACCACAGATGACATCTTGATTTCAGTCTGATGAGACCCTATACAAAGAACTCATGGAACCCAAGTTCTGATACTAGAAACTAGGAAATCATAAATTTGTGTAGTTTTAAGTTACTAAGATTATGATAATTGCTATGTAGCAATAGAAAATGAACACATCTAGTACTATTTTGACTGCACAGTATCTTTTCAGTCTCCACATATTAAATATCAACATTCAGATTTTATTTATTTTTTTTCAACGTTTTTATTTATTTTTGGGACAGAGAGAGACAGAGCATGAACGGGGGAGGGGCAGAGAGAGAGGGAGACACAGAATCGGAAACAGGCTCCAGGCTCTGAGCCATCAGCCCAGAGCCTGACGTGGGGCTCGAACTCACGGACCGCGAGATCGTGACCTGGCTGAAGTCGGACGCTTAACCGACTGCGCCACCCAGGCGCCCCTCAACGTTCAGATTTTAAACATCATTGTCCTTATTAGCTGTTTTTCTAACAACAGATGTTTTCTCCAGTGAGGTCCATGAAATATATCCTGAAGTGGTTATTATGCAAAGAAGGACGTTCCTTTCTCTTTTCATGACCATACTTAATTAGCATTTCTGTCCCTGTCTGTGGCCCAGATGATTCTGTTCAGCATTCAAGCCACACGAGTGTGGTGAGAGGAGTCTTTTTGAATGTGTTTTTCTGACAGGAATAACTTACACATTGTGGACCAAGCTAAAAATGGATTTCCCCTTTGGACAGAAACACAGGTCCAATTATAATTCATATGAAATGATATTAAATGTTCAATCAAGCATTTCAGTAACTGAAGACTTCCTTGTTCAAATAATTTATGCTAAAGTCATGAGTAAAAAATAATACAGGTTTCATAAGACAAAAATGATTTAATATTAAACCAGTGTCATATTTCATATTAAAAAGGTATTTTGGATTGTTAAAATGCTTTATACTTCTATCAAAAGAGAATGAGGAACAAGACTGAAATTTTCTCTTTTGGGGAAACAGCCTGCAATTATGTGAGTTACATTATAGTTGCTAGGAAAATAAGGACAGTTTGGCTACTAAACTGAAAAGGAATGTCATTTTCTTAGCCATGTGTCTCCCTCTTTGTTCTACCTCCATTCTGTCTACCATCCTCTAAGTTTATAGTTGATAGGAATTAATATCTGACACATGGAATGAATCAATCATGTCAACTTGAGCTTTGTCTTCAATGTTTTAATGACATAATCCAGCCTACTTCAGAAGCTATTTCTGTATTCTATAGAGCTATGCATTTCCCTGTTAGCATCTGACCTTAGTGTGTTTAAAATGAACCCCCCCCCCCACAGAGGGTAATTTGTATACATGCCACTGATGTTTCTGAGTTCTTGTTTAGGTGCAAATAAATAACCAAAACATTCAGGTACATACCCACATATATGATTCATGTATGTGTATAAGAAAAATTTAAGGTGTGAATAAATTTCTACACATACAGATTATTTTTCAAAGAAAATATGGCAACATTTAGATAGATAGCCTTCAAATTATTCACGTTGGGGGATAGGACATTCATTTCCATAATGGAAAACACTGTGAGATAGTAGAAAATGAAGTAGGTTGGAAATAATTGGATTTTATTTGTTACCTTATTTTTGTCCTAGCTTTCTATATGATTTGGGGTTATTATCTGATGTATCTGGGTCCTAAATATCCCCAAATATAAAACAAGGGATTAAATAAAACCAGTATGTGTCTCTAATATTTCTTATGGAAGATATACTCTCTTTGAGATTGCAACAGTGTTCTGTAGTGAAAAGTGTCCTGTGGTCAAGTTGGGAAATGCTGAGTTTTATCAAAGAAAACTCTTTACAGAGATACCTTACAGTCTTTAAAATACTAATGTGCATTGAAACTCTGTGAGAGAATCTTACCATTCAGTGACTCTCCAACTCATTTTACCAACTTACTTTAACACATACTTTTTGCATAAAACCAAATAAAATCTGGTGGGGTCAGTGTTCTATGGAACACATTTTGGGAAAAATTGCTCCAGAAATCTTTTTAGTAAAGAGCAAAAGAAATATTATACTCTAAAAAATAACTATAATACAAATATACCATCTACACAGGAAATGAATCTTTGCATGTAAAATAAATTATAAATTGTGTACATTCAGAAAATATTTTAATGTTCTTAAATATAAAAGATACCTGCCATGATTACTCTAACTTACTTTTTTAGTGTGTTGGATCATGTTTACACTGAGGTAGGAGCTAAGCCTTTAAAATATCTTAGTTAAGGTACGATTCTCTAATATTTCTAGTTCTTCTTGGGTACTTCTTGAGCATACATATGTGCAAATGCAGATAATGGAAAATGTAAGCCTTCAAATTAAAGTTTACATATATATAGCTTTTCCATTTAACAAGTACAATTGAACACACTGATTTTCAATGGTTGTTTAATCATTGTTGATACTAAGGGAATCATTAGGTTGAAAATTATATATTTCTTCACAAATGTGATGTCTTTCACAACAGACCCAATTATCTAAGAAATTGTTAAGAAAGGTTAATTCATAATGAAAAAAAAATGGTTAAGGGAAATTTATAGAAAATTTTTTTTAATTTGTAGACTTTGCTTTTCAGAGCAAGTTCCAGATTTACATAAAAATTAGTAGGAAAGTACAAAGTTCTCACCTGCTCTCTTTCACCCAATTTCCCCACTCTTTGTGTTATATAGTTCCATGAGTTTTGCCAAATGCATAATGCCATATATCCACCATTACACTAACTCTACAACTCAACACAGCCATCAGAATGATGTTTGTTTATTTATTCATTCGTTTATCTATTTACTTATTTATTTATTAGAGAGAGAGCATGAGCGAGGGAGAGGGGCAGAAGGAGAGAGAGAGAATATTAAACAAACTCCATGCTCACCATGGAGCTCAATGCTCGATCCCACGACCTTGGGATCATGACTTGAGCTGAAATCAAGAGCTGGACGTTCAACCGACTCAGTCACCCAGATGCCCCCAGAATGATCTTTTTAAATTATAAGACAAATTATATCAGTACTCTGTTCATAGCTTTCAATAATTTTCTATTTTCATGAGATTAAAATTTAAAAGAGATAATTTAGGGGCGCCGGGATGGCTCAGTCAGTTGGGCATCCGATTTCCGCTCAAGTCATGATCTCACAGTTCTGAGTTCTAGTCCCGCATCAGGCTCTGTACTGACAGCTCAGAGCCTGGAGCCTGCTTCAGATTCTGTGTCTCCCTCCTTCTCTGCCCCTCCCCTGCTCATGCTCTGTCTCTCTCCTTCTCAAAAATAAATAAACATTAAAAACATAAAAATAAATAAAACAGATCATTTAGATTTAGTGACATAAATAGGTGAAATTAAAAGTGTGGAAAATATATGCCATGCAAAGACAAAGAGTAACAAAAAGAACACTTGAGCATCTGTTAAGATATACTTTAAGAGAAAAACTGATATTTGGACATTTTTAATGATAAAAGGAATGAATATCCACTATTGGTCAGTAGACTTGCAATAATATATTTTTTCCCAACAGTTTTTTTTTCCCCAACAGGCTTTGTCGTTCATGTATGTTACCTTGCTTTTTATCCTTCTACATGCAGAATTAGGACATAGCTGATTGGTGTTGAATTGGGCATGGAACACAGCCAAGTTAGCTGACTTTGGGATGATCAAACCCATTGGTATCAGATTCATGCTAGTACTACCATGATTATGGAATGACATTACCATCCAGAGACAAACCTTATTCTTCAAAAAGTGACTGCAAATATGGACGCCTTTTGATATAGACATTTTTTACTTATGACATGGCAATTACAAATCTCCAAATAATATTTTTGCTATAAAGGATATGCAGATATTTCAGGATTTTGAAATACATTATGTTTCACACAGCCCAAAATTTCAGCCAACAGCTATTATTAGACACTGAGTCGTTAGAGATATTATATTATCAAGTTACATTCAGATGGAAGACACTAGAAGATATTCTTTTGTTGTAGCAGAGAACTAGGAAAGGCAGGTATTTTCAAATAGAGCAAGAAACTATGAAAACAACAAAGTGCTATTGAACAGATGTACAATAGAATAAATCTTTAGAATAGTAACATATCTGTAAATGTGAAATTCACTCTATTTGGAATAATTATGAATGTGGTAATGATTTTGTCTAAGGGGTTTGCAGTTTAACATAATATGTTTTGTAACAGTCAATGGTCAGTCTCACACTTAATACAAATTGGTTGAAAGGACCCATTCAGTGCTCTTAGGTACAGAAATACAAATTTAGCTTTATCTATTCCCTTTACCTACACACTTCTGTTGTCCTTTACTGTATACTGGTTTGTAGTAGAACTCTAAAAATAAACAATGTCTTGAAGGATGACAAAATTTAACATGGTAGGAAAATACATGTATGTAACCACAATCCAAGGCAGACTATGTTAAAAGTCTAAGAGACAAGATGCTATGGCTTTACCAAGAGAATATTGAGAGAAACTGATTCCAGCATTGAAAATATAGTGTATCTTTGGCCCTCACCTAATAAAAACAAATTTTGTTGAGAATGACATGTCTGTAGGCTTGTGCTGTTACATTTCTTACTAATGACAAGTTTTATGGTTATAAAATTGCAGTAACATTTTGAGAATAGATTTTAATACTATGATTTTTAAAAAAACAAAAATAACTCCATTAATCATTGCAAATTGAACTATTACTATTAATAAATTCTACTGATTCATATTTAGAGAGCTTGAAGAACGTAAAGTTTGCAATAGTTCTAGCGCATATGCATTACTGCTATAACAAAAATACAAATAAAAATAATAAATCTTAAAAACGTTTTCTTAAAGAAAATCTCGATTTCTATCCACCACTGTTGTTCTCACCTGAAAAAACCCTGTTTTATTTTAAGGGTTTTGGCTAGGCTTCTTAAACTCTTCTTGTAAAACTTGAGTAACAACTTTGCTGCTCATAGAGGTATTAGCAGAGACCCATTTATTTATCTTTTTTTAATTTTTTTTAAATTTATTTTTGTGGGGGAGTGCAAGCAGCAGCGGGAACAGAGAGAGTAGGGCAGATGATTTGAAGCAGGCTCCGCACTGACAGGGTGACAGAAGCAAGCTTGATGTGGGGCTCAAACTCGTTACCCATGAGACCATGACCTGAGCAGAAGCCAGACTCTCAACTAACTGAGCCACCAAGTACCTCCTGCAGAGATCCATTTATAAAGACCTTACTGGGATTGTAACTATGGGGCACTACGGACAGGGAGATTTTTCTAGACGGTGATGACTGCATAACACTTTGAAAACACTTGTCCATGTGCATTCTGGAACTATTGGAGCATTATAGACTGACCTAAGAACTGACTTAAATCTTCAAGCAAAGGAAATGAAAACAAGTAGAGCCTTCTTACTGATAAGGTCAGAGATAAGAGCTCTTCAGTGCTTCCAGCCGCTACCTCTGAGAATCAGAGAAGATGCTCTGCAGAAGTCAAACAGAGCTGGCCCTTACAAGTTTATAGAAGATAGATACATTGTTATTTGAAGATTCTAAAAGTCTCACTATCTACTCAGGCAAAAATAAGCCTTATTATAAAGACATAACCTCTCGGTAATCTGTAGGATCTACAGGTATTGTTTTCTCTTTCTTTCTTTCTTTCTTTCTTTCTTTCTTTCTTTCTTTCTTTCTTCTTTCTTTCTTTCTTTCTTTCTTTCTTTCTTTCTTTCTCTTTGCATGTTTCCAAATAGATTACAAGAATTTTTGTTAATGTTTATTTGTTTTTGAGACAGAGAGAGAGACCAACAGAGCATGAGTGGGGGAGGGACAGAGAGAGGGAGATACAGAAACTGAAGCAGGCTCCAGGCTCTGAGCTGTCAGCACAGAGCCAGACACGGGGCTCAAACCCAACAACCCGCAAGATCATATACGAGCTGAAGTTGACGCTAACCAACTGAGCCACCCAGACACACCAGATTGCAAGAATTTTTTATTTTTCTAACCTTCCTTAATCTAGTATAGGGGCTGAACATGGCTTGTGCCTCCTTTGACAGCTTCAGTGGCAAACTGACCTCCAGATTACCATAATATTTCACTTGTAAATTATTTGTGTGAACATTAACTATGTAACATACATAATATTTTTTATACAGAAATTTTATAACTCAAAACACAGGTATTCTGTCAGGTATTTTTAACAGCTATACTATCATATGAAAGGTAAGCAAAGTATGGAAATTACTATAAAATTAATTGTCTAAGAACACAATAATTTTTGTCTCATTGAAACTAGCTCTCAATGAAAGTGTTTAGATGTTGATATCAATGTTCATACTCAAGTTATTTTATTTTAAAAAGGTTATATTAATGCATGTTACTAAATGATGGGCCTTGGACCTGGGCCTTATTTTAAACTGTTCCATTCAATAAGTAAATATTTCTGGATGCCTCTCCTTTATTTAGATGCTAAGATTGCAAAGTTGAAAAACATTTGTTCCTTCTTTCAGTGTATAGATAGGAGGAGAAGGCAAAGATATGCATGGATAGTTAGCAATGTAATGTGATAAATACAATAATAGATCCAAATTTAGGGAGATTTGGGACAAGGAAGAGGGACTATCTGACTCTTGCAGAAAGAGAAGATTTTTTTTTTTGGGGGGGGGATAGAGTAGCAATTACTTTGGGCCTTAAAAAACTAAGCAGGACTTTCAACCAAAGGAAATCTATAAGAAATGAACACAGCTTTTCTTAAAAATGTGAGAGAATAAGAATGACCATAGCATATAATCTTTACTGTTATTTTGGATACTTTCAGAACATATCAAAGCCTATCTGTTATGACAGAAAATAAGTTTTAGATGTAGTTCTGAGTTTTTTAGCAAGTATAGAAACAGACAATTAAATGTTTAACTTTTGGCTTACAAATGTAGTCACGAAAAATATTGCTAGATGTGTCCTTGTTATAAAGATTTTAACTTTGGGTTGCCTGGGTGGCTCAGTCAGTTAAGTGTCCAACTTCGGCTCAGGTCATGATCTCATGGCTTGTGAGTTCAAGCCCCGGGTCGGGCTCTATGCTGGCAGCTCAGAGCCTGCAGCCTGCTTGGGATTCTGTGTCTACCTCTCTCTCTGCCCCTCGCCTGTTCACGCTCTGTCTCTCAATAATAAATAAACATTAAAAAAAAATTTTTTAAAAAAGCAAATTTCGCCATAAGAAATCATGGAAAATCAGATGATTTGTTCCAGAAATAAACCCAAAAATATTCATATAAAAATGATTGCAATACTGTAATATAATCAAAATAATAAAGAAATTTGGGTTATTGTGTAGGACAACTTTCACTATCACTAATAGAGTATTAATAAACTCTTGTCATATACTGTATTTAATGTAACCGGCAATAAGGCAACAGAGGAAGGGGTCTATATCTGTAGGCAGACTGACCTAGAATAAAGCAAAGCATTCCTATCCTTACTCTTGTATGCAAAAGCAAAGAACTGTCCATAGGTGCTTTGAAGTAACAAAAAATACACTCGTGCCAGTTATGGGCACCTTCCAACGTTCTGAAAAATCACTGATTTCTGCCAAACACTGTGGCATGAGACCTAACATCTGAGCATGGGAGATGATCACCCACAATCCTGCAATGAGAGAGAGAGAGAGAAGTATCATTGGCTCAGTTGTGATCATGTGATGTTCAGTGTCATGTACTACTTATATTGCCAGACATTGCTTGTTTATCAAGTTAAAATTTATTAGAAATGTTTGCTGGTCTCACAGAACATTCACAGAACACATTACTTGCAGTCCAAGGTTTCACTGTATTTATAAGGCATTTCTTTTTTACTTTCTTTTTTTTTTTTTAATGTTTATTTGTTTTTGAGAGAGAGAGAGCAAGCACAGGGGGAGCAGAGAGAGGGAGAGAGAGAATCCCAAGCAGGCTCTGTGCTGTCAGCACAGAGCCCAATGTAGGGCTTGATCTCTCTCACCGTGAGATCATGACCTGAGCCAAAATCAAGAATTGGATGCTTAACTGAAGAAGTCACTCAGGCACCCTGAAAATTCATTCCTTTTTAAGGCTGAATAATATTTCATTGTATGTAACCATACTTATTCACCCATCATCCATTGATGGACATTTGGGTTGCTTCTATCTTTTGACTACCATGAGTGATGCTGCCATGGACTATGAAATGTTGATATACAAATATCTGTTCCAGCCATGCTTTAAATTCTTTTGTTTTTCACTTAGGAATAGATTTTTGGGGTCACGTGTTAATTCTATTCTCAATTTTTTGAGGTGCTGTCAAATTCTTTTCATGGTGGCTATACCATATTATATTCCTACTAATAATATATGAGTTTTCAGTTTTCTCTACAGCCTCACCAGCCTTTATTACTTTCTGTTGTTGTTGTTGTTGTTGTTGTTGTTATTGCCACCCTACTAGGTATGACGTGTTATCTCATTGTGATTTTGATTTGCATTTCCCTAATGACTAATATTAGGCATTTTTTTCATGTGCTTATTGGTTTTATTATATCTTCTTTGTAAAATGTCATAGGTGATACTATCCTGTAGATTTATTTTGGTAAAGCGCTAAGAAGTTTTTTTTTTTTTTTTAATAAATAAATGGTATAGCAATTGACACATAATGATCTAGTAGTTTCCCTTCTTTTTTCTGCTTCCATAGCATTCAAATGATTTGCTTTTTAAAGATTTATTAAACCCATGACCATGTTATTTATTGGAGGGGATATATTTTTGATAATTTACTCTACCTATTCTATAAAAATTTTCTGTTTAGATTTTCTATTTGTTCTTTGATGAACTTTGTTAAATTACATTTTCCAAGACAAATGTTTTTCATATAGATTTTCATATTTATGTCCATAATGGATGCCAGAAATATAAGGTAGTCATCACTGAAAATATTTTGTTTTGTATATTTGAATTTGGAGTTATATAAATATTATACATAATTGGAAAACAAGATTAAAATTAAATTAAACTTACTTTTTAAAAACCCTAAAAATTGAGAGCAAATATAATGGAAGAATCTTACTTTATGCTAAATTAGGTGACCTAATAATTTTGAAAACAACTATTCTCAGAGATTTAAAATAAACTAATTGTGCCTCAGTCTTAGTGGGATATACATTAGAAAGAAATTGCAAAAATAAAACCCCCAAACACCATATTTAATAATCATAATGTTTTTAGACTGTTAATATTGTTATTTTGAGACTGTTAATATTGTTGATATTGTTGTGAGTATATTTTCGGTTAAAGATAATGATTAAATTAATGTTATTGAGAACAGGATTTTAAGCGTTTGAAAGACATAGATTCAAGATAATGAGGTTAAACACTTTATATAGTCTTACTTTTGAGTTGCAAGTGTTCGTATAAAGTCATGGTATAGTTAATCTTTAACAATACTTCCCAGATCTTTCCAAAAATCCTAGAAACAATGATAAACCTAATGGCATTGAGTGCTCAGAATAAGGTCTCAAAATACTAGTTTGCACTAAAGGAAACCAGGGCTTCTTGAAAATATTTAATTCCAGGTATGGGGTAGAAAATAAACCAGATAAACTTGGAATATATCTTAGAAATCATAGTGGCTCAGTTGGTTGAGTGTCCAAGTCTTGATTTCAGATAAAGTCATGATATCAGGGTCATGGGATTAAGCCCTGCACTGGGCTCTGCACTGAGTGTGGATCCTGCTTGAGATCCTCTCTTTTTGTCCCTTAAGCCTCTCTCTCCCCAGCTCACACACCCACTCTATAATTTATATATATATATATATATATATATATATATATATATGTGTATATATATATATATATACACACACACATAATCATAAAACTGTATATATATGTATATATATATATATATACATACACACATATAATCATAAAACTGCAAAAACTGTAAAAACTTGTATCTAAAGGATTCAGGAGCCCATGTCCAAAAATTAAGCAATTTAAATATGTATTTATATTTTATATATTTTATATTTATATATTTTATATTTATATATTTTATATTTAAATATATTTATATTTATATATGAATGTATAAAATATAATTATTTACATATAAATATATACACACATACATTTATACATATACATGCTATCCACATACATATACATGCATATATACTCAACATTATTAAAGCACATAAAATGTTTAAGTCCATGATTAAATAATGACACTTTAAAAGGAAGCAAAATTAAAGAAATGAAACTTCATTGGGAAGATTCTAAGGAAACTCTACACAGTTTTGAAATTAGTAAAAAATACTAAAACATTTTCCTGCCTTTTCTATGAGACTGGTACTTGACATTAAAAAATTAGCTCATAGGAGGTGTCTTTTTATTAAACTGATGTAACATTGAAATGAAGAAGAAATAATAGAAAGAGAGCCTTATCATAATGAAATTCCTAATGATTTAATGTATCAGGTCAGTACTCTAAACTGACAGCCACAGCATGGAAAGAGAGAGACAACCAGACCTTCTGGGCTATCAGAAGTACACAACAAAACATAATACAAAATCTTACGAAAAGAGAAAAAGAACTAAAACACAGTCAAGACTTTAGATTCAATTACCACTTTAAAAGAAATATAGAAAATAGATAAGCAAGTTCAATCACATTAAGAGGGAGCTATCAGCAAAATCCATATAGTGGGAAACTGTATGACAGAAATAATTCATTCTCTTCAACACATACAAGAAAGAAAAGGGAATTTGTAAAATTATAAGAATAGCATTTTTATTTTATTTTATTTTATTTTATTAAAAATTTTGTTTAATGTTTATTTTTGAGAGAGAGAGAGAGAGTCAGAGCACAAGGGGGGAGGAGCAAAGAGAAAGAGAGGAAGACACAGATTCTGAAGCAGGCTCCAGGATCTAAGCGGTCAGTACAGAACCCAACGTGGGCTTGTACTCACCAGCTGTGAGATCATGACCTGAGCTGAAGTCGGACATTTAATCGACTGAGCCACCCAGGTGCCCCAAGAACATCATTTTTAAATTAAGAAAAGGAAATAGAGCATCAATGTATCTGAAAAAGTAAAAAATAGACAAAATTCTCCTGGGAATGATCAAATATTAAAGATAAAATTACAGACAAATAATATTATGTATGCAGAAGGTATATAGCTTTTCTTAGAGAAGAAAAAGCCTTTAAAGCAAATGTTATATAGGAAATTAATATAAAAATTTTAAATCCTAGACAAATTTGTATACCTGAAAATATGCACTTAAAAGAAAATCTACCATGAAAATTTCATTTGTCTATACTCTCCCAGCACGGTATATATATTTTTAGTTAAGTGACTGCAAATTTGATAGGTGAAAAACAGCATTTCATCTTAATGTGTATTTCTCTTGATACAGAAGAGGGAGGATGTCTTCATATATATGCATCATCCCCTTTTATTTAATTTTTTATGAATTGCCTCTTTATATACTTTGCCAAGTTGTATTTGTAATAGCTCTTTATGGATTAAGGCTGTTATCATTTATTACAGATATTGCCAATATTTTGTTCCAATTTCTCATTTGCCTTGTAAGAGAACTCAAATTTAATCAGCACTCCACTTATTTATTCAAAGAAAAAAACGTACTTTATTTCTTTATAGTTTGTCTGCTTCTCTTTTGGAGCTAACACAGAGCAGTATAAAAAACACCCCAACTAAATTTGAATGTTAATCAGTTCACTTAGTACAATGTAATCATGTGCTCTTTATTTTAAACAGTATCTTCATAGTTTACATTACCAGAGTTGGGCTGAAGTTAATGGTTATATAAGACACAATGAGATAACTTTTGAGGCCATATGGGAGGAAATGTAAATCAATTCTTACAGTTTCTTTTCTTCATAGGAGTCCCTTAGGCTACTTAAATGGTAATTCTTCTAGTATAATGAGGGTGATGTGGGATGGAAAGGGATGAGACTTCGCAGAAAGAGGAGGAAATCTGTCAGCCTTCCTTAAACTCTAAAATTCTCTGTGCTGGCTAGAGAGGTACAGTGCAGGGGTGTTATCTAGAGGCAGAGATAGGGGAGTTGGGTGTCGATTGACCAGTTCAAGTTCTTCTTGGGTGTGCAACAGCATATTAACCAGCCTCTTTTTACTTTAAGTGCTTGATGAACAGTTTTAGTTAAATCCAATGTGCAGGTGGTCCAGGGAAACATGAAATACACGACCTAAAATTACTCATGCCAACTCAGAAACAGTTCTTCATAGCAACAAATATGGAATGACAGCCAAATGGGCCAGACTTTTTTAAGTGACTATTTTTTGCAGAACACCGTTCAGGAAACTATGAAGGGTATGAACCAATATAAGCAGTTAATATGACCAATAAAATTCACATAAGCTTATAAAAGCAATTTACACTAATACTGTTCATAATGTTTATGGTATGTGTTGCAATTATAGTTGATATCAATGTTAATATGTAAGATATTCAGCTGTATTGTAAATAATTGAAATTATGGCATGCTTTTTATTTAAAATCTAGACTTCCAAGTAAAACTACCCCAAACTTTCCCCTCTTACTTGCTTCCCCAGAAATAGGCATTTTTTTAACTATATATGGATATATATGACTCCATTTAATCCTTTGAAATAAACATAAGGTTCTTCAAAACTAGTGGGGTATGAAAAGAGCTGTGTGTACAGATTTATATGTATATGTTATGTGTGTGATGTCCACATAAATGTGCATATGTGTGTATAGTATACATGCTTTTAGTGCATGTTTGTGAATATGTGCAATTGTGTATATTTTACTTCAAAACCAGTATCAGCTTGACTGCCTTCAGTGGATATTATAAACCAACAGAAGCATCAGCTTGCCATAATCTTTCCTCAAAGAACCTGAGTCCATGTGAGCAGTTGCTAAAACCAAAGTGTATCACGGTTACGTGCAAAGACTAATCCTCATATGATATTTAAACCTCACTGGGACTGATACTCTGTCTTTCAACAGCTGTACATGGATAATGTATTTTCTACATAAAATTCTTAGCACATGAAAATAATTTCATGAAGTCACTTGATAGATAATCATTGAAAAATAAGAGAACATTTTTTTATCACTAAACTAATGTATGGTAATTGACATTAATACTTAACTAAAATTTTTTAAATTACTTTTACTGAGACTAAACTGTTAATATCATAGACTAATTGCAGTTTTATTTTCACTTGTGTGCCTTGTTATGAAAATAAATACCATAAAGAAAATCTGTCATAAGGAAATTATGTTCACTCTGTTCAAAAATTTTCTATTTTAACATCTTTAGATTTGTCTAGTTTTCCTATTACAAAATAGGACCTACTTGTAGTTCAATCAAAATGATTCCAATACAAAAGGAGCTGCTAGTTAAGTTATTGTGTGAATTTATCCTAGTTTTGGCAACTATTCTTAAACTATTAAAAGCTGGAAGTATATGTTGTTTTGCTGCATAATTATTAATAAGTTTCAGTGTAGGGAAAATGCAAGCTTCAAATGTCAACTGGAATCTACTCTTTCTAAAGTACGTTAGAATGTGTACTACAACACTTTTGAAGCTATTTTAGGGTCTAATCTCTCATATGTCAAGATACAGGAAAAAGTCTGGTGAATTTATGCAAGCTTTATGTAAGAGGAGAGGGGCAAGATTGGAAGAGCTCTGCGAGTGTTAAACACAGAGATAGAGATGAGCAGATCTCCCTGTGCTTGGTCCCTCTGTCTTGAAGGTTATGGAACTGTGGGTTCACGTTCACATGGTGAAAGAGACTTTGAACAAATGTTTTTTTTTTTTTTCCCACAGCTGTGAGAAACTGGTAGCATTTAATGTTAATAGCAATTTGCCTGAATTCAATGTAAATTGCAAATGCCCCACATTCTTCCCACTCTATATAAAAAGCAAAAAAGTTCCAATGCAAATTTGCTCAAACAGCAGCTCTGGTAAAATGCTTCTTGCAACAGGTAAAAGCAGCCAATGAAAGTGTTGTCCATAATACAAATCAGACAGAAATTTGAATAAAAATCTACCATTACAACATATATGCATGTTACACTACCAGTTTAAGTAGTGAATAGCAGTCATTCAAGGGAGGCATGTGTTCTTTAAACCTGGCTGGAGCCAAACCTAGGCTCCCTCTTAGCTGGTGCTCTGGGGCCAAGGGCTGAAGAGATTCATGCAATCTTAGGAGAAAGATGCCAACAAAAATAATGCATCAAATAATAACTAGTTTTTTTGTGATTTTGTCACTAGTAGCTCTGAAACCTTTCTTTATACTCTTTATTAATATGTAAGTGACTGATTAGATTTACTATAGCATGTCTTAGTTTAAAGAATAAGCAATTCTGGGGCGACTGGGTGGCTCAGTCGGTTAGGCAGCCAACTTCAGCTCAGGTCCTGATCTCACGGTCTGTGGGTTTGAGCCCTGGATCGGGCTCTGTGCTGGCAGCTCAGAGCCTGGAGCCTGCTTCTGATTCTGTGTCTCCCTCTCTCTCTCTCTGCCCCTCCCCTGCTTGCTCTCTGTCTCTTTCTCAAATAATAAACATTAAAGAAATTTTTTTAAATAAAGAATAAGCAATTCTCACAAAAGAAATATCTGTCTCTCTGAACTGTAATAGTACATCTTGAAAATCTATATTAACCATGTTGCACAATGTCTTCAAATGGTTTATTTGATTGTTGGGTTTGAGATATCCTAGTTAAGATGAAAAAAAAATATGTATAGAACTTCCATTTCACGTGTAATTTTTTTTTAACTTTTCTATTTATGAGGAGAATCACTTCAGCTCATACATTTGTTGAATGTCTGCTCTGTGCCCAGGACTAGGTGGCAATTTGGAATACCATTACAATTTTATGGTCCCTACAGACATCTAGGAAATTGTTTTCTACTGGACCCAACAGTGGATTTTAACACAATAAATCAACTGTGCTGGGTGCTGTAGGAACACAGGGGAGAGAAGCATTTGATGATGTATCTACATGGGAGGAGGTTTGAGAGAACAGTAGAGTCCCCAGGATGTATCAAAAACAAAGTTTATAGATAATATTTTGCTTACTTGAGTTTCATTAGATAAGTAGGAGAGAGACAGGTAGAGGTTGTGGGTGGGGGTCAAGGAAACACCAGAATCTTTTTTAGACTATTCTTTCTTGCCTTAATGCTATCTAAGTGACACTGATAAAAATGTCCATTTTCACATATTTATGATTCATTCTATACTTCCTATTAGCACTATACTATAGACATTGTGTTTATTTTGAAGAGTGTTGATACATTTTCTCTGCAACCCAACTGCAGAGGGTGGGTTATTTAGTTTGTCACCTTATCTCTTAAGCTCATCCTGAATTTACACGTCATTTTTTTAAATGTTTATTTATTTTTGAGAGAGAGAGAGCACAGACAGAGGAGCAAGGAGGCAAAGAGAGAGGGAGACACAGAATCCGAAGCAGGCTCCAGGCTCACAGCTGTCAGCATGGAGCCCACGTGGGGCTGGAACTCACAGACCACGAGATCATGACCTGAGCCAAAGTCAAATGCTTAACTGACTGAGCCACCCAGTTACCCCTACATGTCATTTTTAAAAATGTTTTTTGAAGTTTATTTTTGAAAGAAAGAGAGAGACAGAGTGTAAGTGGGGTAGGGGCAGAGAGAGAGGGAGACACAGAATATGAAGCAGGCTCCAGTCTCTAAGCTGTCAGCACAGAGACTGATGCGGGGCTCACACTCACGAACCCAAAATCGTGACCTGGGCTGAAGTCGGACGCTTAATTGACTGAGCCACCCAGGGGCCCCTACATGTAATTTTTGTTAGGAAAATATTGTATATCTGCTGTGTTTTAACTGAAGTGTAAGTCATTGAGGAAAGATACAATGTTATTAAAGAATTAACATTTTATATATCCCAAGTTTGTAAGAATATATTTGAATAGGCATTTACTTGAAAAGCAAACTATTTAAGAGGAAAACAGGATTCATTAAGTAAGGACAGTATGTGTATTTTCATTTCAAATCTGAATAATAATATTTAAAATATCTAAAACATATACATGTCATTGACAGATAATATGTTATTAATCTTGAGGCTATATGTAGGTTATATTCAAGTAAATAAATGTGATATTTCTCATAAAATATTTACATAATTTCTCATTTTAATTACTAGATTTGATATTTGGGATTAAAAGTGCACTTAATATCAAATGATGCAATTACTATATTAACACAGTAAAACTGTCTTAAAGAAATTGTATCATATTTGGAATTAAAAGGAAAGAGATTAACTGCTTTTAGTTATATATAGATTTTTAAATACAGATTTTAATTTACAATATTTGAGGCAGATTTTATTAGTCTATATATAATATTAAATGATTATGTAGATGATACCACCTATTTTTAGTGAGTGGACAACAAGAACATTAAGAAAGTACTTATTTTGTTTTGATTTATCCGTACTTCCTGAGATGCTTGGAAATTTTCTCTAATCTTTCAACAATGTTTTGTAGTTTTCATTGGACAAGTCTTCCACCTCCTTGGTTAGGTTCATCCCTAAAGTTGTTTGCTTGTTTTTCTGATGCTATTGTAAATGAAATCGTGTTTGTAATTTCCTTTTTAGATTATTCACTTTCCCATTCATGTACATATGTAGAAAACACTCTCTGAATATTTCTTTTATTTATATGTTGTGGGAAAGATCTTCCAATCATTTCAAAACCTTTTTTTAACTGTGATAAAATATACATAACACAAAATTTACCACCTTAACCATTTTTAAAATGTAGAGTTCATTGGTCTTGTATACAGTCACAATGTTGTGTGACTATTGCCTAAGGTTAACCTCAATTTATCATCAAAAGTTTCTCCTGGAATTTGTAAGATTTCAGCAGACTCCAGAGTTCCCCACCAGTTCTATCAGATAGATTTGGCCAGTGCAAGTGCTGTCTAGGTGGGAGGCATATTCCTGGTTCTTCCTACTCTGCTATCTTCCCAGAATCCTCTTTCTTCCAATTACTTTTGCGTTTTATTTTGAAATTTATTAAAAACCTTTTACTGGTACGGTGATAGAAGCTAGGAACTAAAAGTTGATGATGGTATCTCCTTGCTCTCAAATAGATCAAGATATAGTGTATGTGTGTGTGTAGCAAGAGGATGGTTGCCACATCATTTATCCTCTCTAAGAATAGTACCCTTTAATGAATACTATTCACTGTAGCGAATTTAGGACAGACACAATTATTAAGTCTGTTTCGGAAAGGTGGGGTAGTATGAAGGTAAGAGCAAGCATGCTGCATAGATATTAAGCAGATAGCTGAGTTGAACTTTCATCCACCAAATACACTGAATACCCAAAATTGTATTACAGACACTTGGCTAAGTGCTGGGTTTACTGGATCCCCTAAGACATGAATTCAACCCTTCTGTAGTCTAGCAGGCACCTTGTATACATGCTGCCAAAGTGAGCACCTTGAAGGATAACTTTCTGCACCCAGTTCCACTTCCGAATGCCAATTTCAATTCTGACACCAATTAATGAATCTGATACTTGATTCTAATGTGGAAGGGAGAGATTTGTCCCACACCAACAAGCAATTCTATAATATAAACTTGGTGTTCTACAATTTAATTCAATTCTGATACTCTCTATCTGGAGATAGTATCATGTTAAGGACTCAGTCCTTAACACATGTTAAGGACTCAGTCCTACAAGACTGTACCCTGTCCCCACTTCAGACATCAATCACAAGTCCAGGTTCTTATCTGTGCTTCTGACCCACTGGCTATAGGTTAGAATTTTCAATGACCTCCTCTCTGAGTTCCATTAATTTTCTAGAGTGGCTCACAGAACTCAGAGAAACATTTTACTTACTAGATTACTGATTTATTATATGAGAAACTCAGGATCATCCACCTGGAAGAGATGCATAGGGCAGGGGAGATGAAAAGGGGTATGGAGTTTCCATGCCCTTCCCAGCTGCACCACTCTCCCAGCACCACCATGTGGTCACTCACCTGGAGACTCTCTGACCCCTGTCCTTCAGGACGGTATGGAGGCTGAATTACATAGACACAATTGATGAAATCATTGGCCATTGGTGATTGATGCCATCTCCACAATCACTAGCCCCTCTCTTCTCCCTGAGAGTGGGGGTGGGGGACTAAAATTTCCAACCCTCTACACGCAGTTGGTTCTCCTGGCAAATAGCCCCAATCTTTTGGTTACCTATGGGCTTTCCAAAAGTCACCTCAATAGCAATAAAGATACCTTTATTGCTCTCATCACTTAGGAAATTCTGAGGGTCTTAGGAGTTCTTTGAAGACCAAATACATATTTCTTATTATAAATCACAGCATCACTACAGATGAGTAGAATTTTATCAAGTTGGTACAAGTAAAAGGAAGAAGAGCATGCCAGGTAAAGGATACTGCTGGATAAAGACATGAAGGCACCAAAGTCTCCCCAGTTCTGTTAATTATTATCTGACCAGTGCTGAACGTGCTGAGAACAGCAAGGCATTGAACTTTATCATTTAACATCTTCAGCCTTAGGACAAAATATTCTAATTTAGGGAACAGTCGTTGTATGTACATTTATATTTCATTCTTCAGTAGAGAACACTGTTTTTAAGCCTCTGTAAAGGGCTTTTTAATCTGAATTTTTCTTAATGAACTGAGATCATTTGAACTAAATTAAAGATACCTGCTAAATCGCGTTTAAGAGTTGCATTTTCTTTTCTTGTTTGCTTTTGCTTCTTTCAAACTCCTCCTCATTTTCCTTAGTCCAAATCTGCAGTCACCTGGTGGCCTCTCTTTATTACAATGGCATAGTTTTTGTGAGCAAATGAAAGAGAGATTCACAAAATTATCTTGTGCACTACGAATTCTGAAATTAGATTGAAATAAATGAGAAATTAGTAATTTAGAAAAATGCATTTAAAGAATTAAAATTACTCATCCCTGAGCCATCAGGGAATACTTCTATGAGTACTGGGAAAATTCTTACACTTTACCTATCTTTTGGCATGTGCATTTTAGAACTAATTTGCATCAACAAAAGCTAGGGATTTTACAGATGACTGATGCCTATGAAAATGAGATTTCTCCCCTGAACTTACTTTAATTAAAATGCTGTAAGTAAGGGAACATTTTCATGTGCCAATCTCCATGTTGGTTAGTGCTGGCTTTCTAGAAATGTGACTTTAGTTTGCATATCAAAGAGCTCTGGTACACAGGTTCTGCACTGTTGTTGCACTGGGCTATTTAGCACTCTGGGTGACGTCCCTCTTATTAAATAGTGCTGCATAAACGATGGCCAACATGAATAAGGTCCTTAGTTAATTACACACCTTTCTCATTTGTTTTTTGTTGCCTCACTTTTAAACCATTACATAGGTGCTTAAATTGGTAGTGATAGACTTATATGCCAAGGAACTTCAAACTGAAATCTAGCCTAGACTTGTAGACCCACAAAGGTATATTTTAAAAGATTCTTCATCTTTTTTCCATAGGAAACAGACTTTGGTAAGCAGCATGTCACTTTGCTCATGGTAACAGGAAAATTATTGACCCATAGGTATTTTCCCCACAGTTTCAGATTACAAAAATGTTCATAGGCAGTTTGATCAGAGTTACCTAGTAATGATCCTCTTCTTTATGAATAATCTTTATTCTTATGATTTATGAATCCATTATTTTTCTTTTAAAAAAATTTTAAGTAATTTTTTAAGTTATTGATCAAGTTATGAGCACAAGCAGGATAGAGGCAGAGAGAGATGGAGAGAGAGAACTCCAAGCACATACATATATGTGCATGTATATATGAAGAGCTATATGGTGAACGACAGCAAAGGTCAATTCATTAACTACTTAGGGCACTTAAGAGGCCTCCTGCTTCTCCGTGATCAAAACTTTCTTGTTCTGACTTTTGTGACATTTTCTTGATTATTTTTGTAGTTTTGTTAGCCATAAATATATTTATATATATGTATATATATATGTATATATGTACATATGTATATATGTATATATGTATATATGTGTATATATATATGTGTATATATATATATATATTCCTAAGCAATATAGTTTAGTTTTTGTTTTAAACCTCATTTGAATAGAATTATGATTTTAATATGAGTTAACATTAAATTTGTATTTTGCTCATAATTTATATATACAAGTTTTTATAAGCCTATGATATTTTTTATGATATTTTTATTGAGTTGTATCAAGACTGCTATATATTTGAATTCAATAGAAAGAAGTCCACCTTTTTTTTTTGTCTATAATGGTTTAAATAGTACTATCTATATTTGTTTCTCAAATAATTGAAAATAACTTGTTCATTGAATGTTGTAGGGAATAGTTCTAAAAACCTATTCTCTTGTTTTTATTTGTCTATTTTATATCCATATTTGAGTGGGTCCATTTTTATTTTCTCTAATATTACCCATTTCTTTTCATTTCCATATGAAATTCCAAATACTCATCTGTTAAACGTTTTTGTGTACTCTTTATTTGTGATGCTTACATTTTTCATTCTTCATTTTTGATCATGTGACTAAAACTTCTTTTTTAAACTCTTTGATTAAATTTTGAAGAAATACAGGTTTTTCTCAAAGATCCCTATATTAACCTAATATTTTTACTTTATTATTTTGTTTGTTTTTGGTTCCTTTCGCTTTTAAAACTAAATATTGTTATTTTGTTAATCTTTTAAGCAGTAGCTTTTAAAATTACTGATAATATTGCTTAGTAAGTGAATTATGTAAGATTTGGATAACTTGTGAATAAAACTTTGATTACATTTCATAATATTGACAGCATTAATTTGAATATTGTTATTTTGTCTTTATTCTATGATTGCAATCTAGATGTTTATTTTGGCAATGATATTATTTGGGAAATATTTTTATTTCACAGAACTTGCAGGATATCATTTACATGTAAAATTATCTTTAATGTTTCCAGAGGGTCTTTGGAGAATGACATTTTTTCCATCTTTTAGAAAGCAATAACAAAAGTATTTTGATTTGTTAGGTTATTTGCATGAAAAGAGTTAAGTAGAAAGAATGGCATACACCTCTTAATTTAAATTTGTAGAGGTAAAGTGTTAATATTTGTATTTTAGAAATGATAAGCTTGATAGGAAGTTTCCAGAAGTTTGTCAATGCACTCTTTGTCCATACTGTTTTTACCTTAAAGGAAAATATTGATCAAGACCTTATGATATAATTCTGTTGTTTTTCTGTATTTGTTAGATTCCTAGAGATGCTTTGCCTGATATTAGGCATTAAAAGTATAATGTTTTCAGTCATAATTTTTCTTATTATTTATGCATTTCTACTTTTTCACAACCTTATTCTTTTATTCTGAATGTAACACCATTTAGGCTAATGGTTCTTCATTTGGAAAACACATTCAACTTTCCTATATAGTTGTTTTTTTTTTTTTTTTTTTTTTTTTTTAAGAAAAGTACCCATGGAACAGCTACAGAAACGTAAAGGTGGTTGGAAATTAACACTTCATGGCACCTGGGTGGCTTAGTTGGTTAAGCATCTGACTCTTGATTGCAGCTGAGGTCATGAACTTGTGGTTCATGTGATCAACTCCCACTTGGGATTCTCTCTTCTCTCTCTGCCTCTCCCCACTCAGGCTCTCTCTCTCTTTGTCTCTCTAACTTTAAAAAGGTTGAATACACTAATGCTTCAACAAAGTTTGAATTTAAACTGCACAAATTTTCTTTCTCATTCTTTTTTTTTAAGTGTTTATTTATTTTTGAGAGAGAGTGAGCAAACAGGGGAGGGGCAGAGAGAGAGGGAGACAAGATGCAGAGAATCCCAAGCAGGCCCCATGCTGTCTGCACAGAGCCTGAGGTGGGGCTCAAACTCAAGAACAGCAAGATCGTAACCTGAGCCAAAATCAAGAGTTGGTCCTTTAGCTGACTGAGCCACCCAGGTGCCCCCTTCCTCATTACTGAAGCCTCCCTTACCTTTTACTTGCTTTCTATGGAATTCTTTGTTCCAGGAACTCAGTATGGACGTGGACATCTTGCTGACCTCAATGTATACTCAGGGACAAGAGACCACCTTGAAGACATGACCGTGGCTGGCAGCAGGTACCAGATTCCGATTGAAATTTCCAAGTTTCTGTATTTTCCTGTAAAACTCCTCAACCTTTCACCCCCCGTGGGTCTGCAGTTTTGAAGTCCTTAGATTGCTGCAGTCTTCTTTGCCTGGGATGGTAATGAAACTGTTGTTCCTCTTTATCCCCAAACTATGTCTTCATGCTATATTTCAGCTCCAGAGCACAGAGTTTGGTTTTTGACAACACCTAGGTTTCAGTCCTTCTCCAGAGTTACTCAATCTCGCACCTGGTATTCTTTGTGTATGTTTTGGTATGTCTCAGATTTATTGTTTGTTTTATGTCAGTATTTGTCCTTATTAAATTTGTGTTCATTTATTCTTGTAAGTCAGATAGATGTATGATTCTCCTTATCTTCATTGAAAATAGACTTATTCATTATTATCAGAGATAATTTGTCTGCATTTTGTGAGGGGAATAGTTTTATTATCTTTATTCCTCGTACCACAGAAACAGATTTCCTTGTCAGTTGCATTGATCTTATTATGAATTCTATTCAGACTTTGCACATTTGAAATTTGTCATTAGAAAAAAGTAATAGAACCCCCTCCCCCCCGCCCCTAGGGTTTTTGTCTCCAGCTAGATAACCTGCTATCATTTGCTGACCAGAATTTTATCTTTAACCATGAAGGATAGTCTCAAAAACCCAAGAAAAAGGACAGGGGTAGGTACTTCAAACTATTGACACTTCAAAAATGGACTCTTTGTAGCAACTGAGCTGACATTGTTTAGGTAGTATTTAGACTCTATCAGTAGACTAATCAGAATTTCAAGATTCCTTTTGATCAAGAAGCAGACAGTTTTCTGCTGGGCTTATACTAAATCAGATACAACAGAAAAGGAGTTAAATACAGAAGACTGGTTAGACTGAAGAGGAGAGTTTTATTGTGGCTATTTAATTGCTTGCAATATTGTTGATAATGCCTGAATGTTCTATTTTCCATATATATAAGAAGCTCATTTTCTTTTTAAGCTATCCCATTTCAATGTAGTGTCTTTGCTTTTGTAAACCAGGGTGACTCACCCTGACATCGCAGAAATCATAAACTCATTATATCGTCTAACTTTCATAGCAATATAGTTATGTGCACAGGTTCAGGAAGCATCTGTCTTACTCTCTTCCATGATATAACTGGATAAATTGATCATGTAACTAAGATTTTAGTGGAGTATCATATTTGAAAATGATGTGTATTTAATCTTTTTTTATTAAGTTTATTTATTTTGAGAGAAAGAAAGAGAGAGTGAACAAGGGAGGGACAGAGGGAGAAAGAGAGAGAAAATCCAAGTAGGCTCTGTGCTACCAGCACAGATCCTGACCCAGGGCTGGATCTCACAAACCGTGAGATCATGACCTGAGCTGAAATCAAGAGTCAGGTATTTAATTGACTGAGCCACCCTGGCGTCCCTGTTTAATCAGTTTTGACAAGCACTTTAAGGGACCACTGTTAGCTATACTTATAGAGCAAATGCCTGTAAAGCCCTCCTAGAAAAACTATCCTGGTGCCTTGTTTATGGTGTCCCAGACTGACAGGTGGTAAGGAAGGTCATTTCTTGGACCAGGACATTTGGAATATTTTGAGATCCTCTGAAATAGAGAAATTCATCCAGATTTAAAGATAAATTAGGTAAAATATGGTGGAGTTCCTACATTTGGCTTCTGGTCTCAGTATTGTAGATAATAGAGACTTTTTTATAAATCCAGTCTGAGATTCCTTATGGAAACTTCCAGACAGAAGTTAATTTTATGGATTTATTAATTATTGAATACTGTATGACTCTAGATTTGAAAAACAAGCTCAGAGAGCTATATGATTGAGCAACACTTTTGCTGTACCTATGTAAATATCAGTACAAATCAGATGAGACCAGCCTGATTTAAAAAAAAAAAAAAAAAGTCTACTTGAGATAATTATAATCACAGGGGAAGAGTGGGTGCTATAAAGAAGGGGGAAAAAACGTCTAAGATTTTGAAACAGACCAAAGAATTCTTGATTTGGTTCTTTTATTCTGGGTCATCTGACTCCATGGAGGTTCTGCACCTTTCTCTCCTTCTGAGTTATTCCACATTTATATTATGAGCTAATCTACCATCAGTTTTAAAATACCAAAAGTAGTGCTTGCTTCGGCAGCACATATACTAAAATACCAAAAGTAGTGCAAATGATTTTTTTTCATAAAACTATAAATTCTATCTGATTAAATGCCTTGTGGATATTTCATGAATTTTTGCATCTATTTCTAAATCCAGTCTAGCATTCTTCATCTGACTGTACAAGTGTTTCAGTTTCCATTCTACTCTGAGCCCATTAAAATATTAATGAATTAAATAAAATCTTGGAGGGGTTCCTGGATGGCTCAGTGGGTCAAGCATTTGACTCTTGATTTTGGCTCAGGTCATGATCTCACAGTTCATGAGATCGAGCCTTACATCCAGCTCTGTGCTGACAGCATGGAACCTGCTTGAGATTCTTTCTCTCTCTCTCTCTCTCTCTCTCTGCCCCTACCCAGCTTGCATTCTCTCTCAAAATAAATAAATAAACTTAAAAAAAAGTCTTTGATACATTTATATCTGTATTAGAGTCATTGTGACGAACAGGCTGCAAGATGGCCTTCCCACCAAATCCTGGGGTCCACACCACTGCGTAATCCCCTCGCATTGACTGCAGGCAGTATGTGTGAATTGCTTCTAGCCAACAGAATGTGGCATTCCAATAAGGATATAGAGATGTCACTCCTTTGGTTATGTTATTATATATAAGACTTTGCCCTAGCAGACTACACTGAAAGGTCATCCTTGTTGGTTTGATGAAGTAAGCATTTATGTTGAGAAAGCCCTTGTGGCAAGAAACTGAGTAGAGCCACAAGGAACTGTGAATAGTCTCTAGGACCTGAGGGTGGCCTTTAGCCATAGCCAGCAAAAAGCTAGAGCCCTCAGTAATTCAAACACAAAAGAATTTCTTCTTGCAATAATTTAGATGCTTAGAAGTGGATTCCTTCCCAGGTTAGCCTGGGCTAACCTGGCTAGGCTTGTAAAAACTCAGCCTGGCCAATCCTTGATTGAAACTTGTGAGATAGTAAGAGGCCTCAGCCACACTATGCTAAGACTCCCAAGTCAGAAACCGTGGGCTATTTTAAGCCATAGAATTTGTGGTAATTGGTTATATATGCAGCAATATAGAACAATTGCTGTAGTCATGATCTTACTTTTTCTTTTTAGTTATTCATTAATAATGTGAACTGGTGGAATTAACTTGCAGTTACCACTCTATCAGTACTTAAAAAGGAACAGAAGATATGTCATGGAGCAATCATTTCTGAGCGGCAAAACAAATGGCATAAGATTGTATGACTGCTCCTGTTTTAACAAAGAAGGTGACTGACAAAACTGGAACCAGGAACCACAATCATACATGGCTACACCACACAGTAAGCAACAGAGTTGAGGAAAATTGTAGCAATTCTGAGAAGGATTTTTCAAGGGAGCTATTTTCTTTTTTAACTTGTAGTTGAAAAATATATCTCCTGTGCCAGAAAGGAGGAGAGCCATAATCAATTGGTCATATCATATATTGGCTTTAGCAAAAATAGAGCAGAAACTGCTGGAGGCTAACGTGACTAAAGTAACTCATAAACTATATTCTTCTTGTGGGAATATCAAGGATCCAATGCATTCCTGACTTTCTGCTTCAACTTTAAGAGAAGGTATACAAAACACATGGAAGAAAAGATAGATGTATTTTAAAAGTTAGTGCACAGGGATTTTGTTCTATGAGAGGATTGTTGCTATATACTGTAATTATAGCACTATGTTGTCATAGCATTTAAAATAGGGTAACAAATATTGGATAATATAATATTTTGAAATAAAATATGTGCAGTATAAAATGGTTACTCTAAAATATTATATCATTGCTTTCAGCATGACAAAGAGGTATAAAAGCTGTGGAGAAATAAAAACATACTACTTGATTGACCTTAGTGAGAGAGAGTAAATGGGATTTGATTATTTCTCAATAGGTCATTAGAAAAAACCTTTAAAGTAGAATATAGGGGAATTAAAACTAAAGCATATTATCTAAATCACTACATGAGGTTGATAAGGTTTCATCCACACTCCAATAATTTCATGATTCATAAAATCTTCCTAGCATGGAGTCGGTCTTCTATGGCATTGACTTTTAAAAATCCTCTGAGGTTGGTATGGTTTCAGAGGACAGTAAACATTAAATGTAAGAAAGCTTGAGAAATAGTTATAGGTATTAAAATAATCTGTTGCAATGACAAAAGGAGAAAACTAAAGTCACTTTATAAAGCTTAGAGACTTAAACTATTAAGAGTACGTGGTACATTTTTTTTCCAGCAGACATATGGTTCCTTCAATTACTTTTTTAACGTTTTGTCTCCTTACGATGAATATTAAGTCTTTATAGTAGAAAATCTTTGCAATTTACCAAATAAATATCAGGAATAAATATGCTAACATATACCATTTGCTCTTCTGTGTATAGGTTTTGCACTTGTAATACCAATAATGACTTTTTAATTACAAAATAATTAATATAAGTACTAGATAATTCTGACCATCAGTGCTTGAGTATTTCCTTTTTGCTCACTGATATTTACTACTGGTGTCAAACTGATCACTTTTCCTGGCTCTCTCTTCACTTCCTCATTTTGCATTTCATGACTTAACATTTCCTGCCCAGAAAAACACTACTAGGGCCATTACTTCTGGCAACTAATCCTTTAGCCTGGCCTGAAGTCTTTCTTGCTAAATGAGATTGTTAAAGATTGCCACTTTTCTGAGTCCAGAGCAACACTGGTTTGCTCACTAGATTGATATTTATTGAGTTAAGAAAGCCATCTCTTGGAGCCCCTGGATGGCTCAGTTGGTTGAGCATCTGACTCTTGATTTCAGCTCAGGTCATCTTGGGGTTGTGGAATTGATCCCTGCATTGATTTCTGCACTCTCTCCCTCTCTCTCTCTCTCTCTGTCTCTCTCTCTGTCTCTCTCTCTCTCTCTCTCTCTCTCTGTCTCCCTCTCTCTCTTTCTCTCTCTCTTTATATAGAAAGAAAGAAAACTCTCTCATGCTCCTGCATCTTGTTTGGTCAAGCACAGTGGGAGCACAGACAATTTTATCTTCCCTAATCTCTTTCTCTTCCACCATATCCCTTATGCAGAATCTGTCCTCATGTATGGTAGAGACAAAGTTCAGGCAACCACAAAGTTGGAACTAAATGTCTGAAATAGTTTTCTTAATTGTGTAATTATTTTTGCCCCAGAATTTCTTGCTTCCTTGCTTAGACTGTTGACAGTCATTGTTTTCCTCTTTTTTTTATTTGATTTTTGGACATAAGAATGATTTTACTGATAGATTGGTCTTTCTCTTATCTGTCCTAATGATGTATATTCCTTACCATCCTTATCTCAGGAGCCAGTGTCTGAGTCCCACAGAAGGACATGAGGCCTGTCTCTTGATAACAGAAAGTATAGTCCTTGGATAATTTGCAAAGTATGACCAGGTAGGTGAATAATCTATTCACTGAGCCTGGACCATTTTGTACATAAAGATGATTAAGGGTTATATCAAACTTTACACAATGTTTGAAACAACGTAAGTAATCTCTTTTCTATCTACTAAAATGCACAAAAGCTAAAATTAATTTATATAATTATGGTTTCTTTCTTTCCTTTTTTCCTGAGTTATTATCACAGCTTTGTTATAAAATGTGATTGGGCGGGCAAAACAACTGTTAGTGTTGTTTCAGACAATGGATCAGAGTACTAAGATTTATTTTTATGACAAATAAAAGCTGAACTAAATGGAGAATCCTGGAGAAATGAATCCTCCAAGGATCAGAAATGTTTTGTCAATTAAGAAAGGGCAATAGGAACATTAATGCATAAAAGCAGACACTGTAACTTTGCTTATGTGGGTGTTTTCTGATCTATTATCTATTCATCTTGATAATTATATGTAGTGGATATTATTATTCCCATTTTTAACAAAGAAAAATGTCTCAACTCTGAGGAGAAATGCTTTTTGGTATCTATTTTACTTAAAAAACGGTACAAATAGAATGGATAACATTTGAATATACACATATAGGAATAGTTTCCTAAGCATAATAAAAAATAGAAATAAAGAAATATTATATTTTTGAAAGTTTTATTTTGGAAATTTTACACAGATACAGAATTTTTTTATATTTAAAAAAATTTTTATTCTGGAAATTTTATACAGGTACAGAATTTTTTAGTATAATATCAAATACTCATTTTCCTCATCAACAATTATGAATACATCATCAATTTGTTTAGTCTATATCATTTCCCAGGTCTCTTCCTGGATTATGTTGAATAATACCCAATGAATCATCACTCTAATTGGAAATACTTAGTAGGTATCTCTAGATAAAATGCACCCTTAAAAAAATCACAACACTATTTTAAACCTAAACATTAATACTGATTTTTAATGTGTTAAAATATCAACTTTTCATGTAAATTTTTAAATTTTAAATATTTACAAAATTACAGTAAAAGGTACATAAAAGTTAGCACTTTGAACATTTATAATTTTTTTTTCAACGTTTATTTATTTTTGGGATAGAGAGAGACAGAGCATGAACGGGGGAGGGGCAGAGAGAGAGGGAGACACAGAATGGGAAACAGGCTCCAGGCTCTGAGCCATCAGCCCAGAGCCTGACGCGGGGCTCGAACTCATGGACCGCGAGATCGTGACCTGGCTGAAGTCGGACGCTTAACCGACTGCGCCACCCAGGCGCCCCGAACATTTTTAAATGTATACCTCAGTGGCCAAGTAAATTTATATTGATATACATCTGTTATCATCCATCTCTGCAACTTTTTATGAAATATCTATTTTTCAAAATTATTTGAATTATTACTCAATTTCCATATATTGTAACTTAAAAAATGACATTTAAATATTATATAATTTTTCAGGTTTCTTTCTATCTCTTTTTGTTTACTTGGCATATTTTATTGAAGAAAACAATTCATAAATCTAATAGACAATAGTCTGAACACTGATGATTATAGCCATGAAGTAATTTCTTATGACCTGGTAGATAGAGTTTTGACCATATTTGCATTCAGTTATTTTTGACAAGACTGCTTTATATAAAATTTTGTGTACTTCCATTCAAGGGTGTGATGTTTAATTTTATGTGTCAACTTGACTGGGCCACAGTGTGCCCAGATATTTAATCAAACATTAATCTGGGTTTGTCTATGGGGATATTTTTGGATGACATTATAGTCAACTAAATACAGCCAATTGCCCTCCCCGATGTAGGTGACCTTTGTCCAGTTCATTGAAAGCCCTCCCTTCCTCCTACCCATGAATAAGAGGAAATTCCTTTTTCCTGACTGGTTGAGCTGGAGTATTGGCTCTTCCTCTCTCCAGACTTGCAAAGAAAAGAAACTCTTCCCAAATTTCACAGCTGCTGGCTTTCATACTGGAATTTACACCATTTACTTTCCTTATTCTCAGGCCTTAGGACTCATACTAGAACTACACAATTGGATCTCTTCTGAGATCTTGGGACTTCTCAACCTCCATAATCATGTGAGTCAATTCCTTATAATAAATGTTTTTCTACGTATGCATCTCTTTCTCTAGAGGACTCTGACTAATACAAGGGGATATGTGTAGGTCTGTTTGCCTTTGTTTTTGTGACATTTCCATTAATTATTACTGATAGATCTGCTACTTAAGGACTCCAAAACAGTAATATTCTAATTCTTATTTATTGGTTTGTCTATTTATTTATTTGTTTTCTTGTTTATTTATTATAAAACTCATACAACTCAGTAACAAAATAAAAATAAACAACAGGATTGAAAAATGGGAAGAAGAAGTGAATAGATATTTTTCCAAAGAAGCCATACAAATGGACAACAGGTATACAAAAAATTGTCCAACATCACTAATTATCAGGGAAATACAAATCAAAACCTCAATGTGATATCACATCACACCTGTTAATATGGCTGGAATAAAAAAAGACAAGAGGATAACTAGTGTTGATGAGGATGTGGAGAAAAGGAACCCTTAGGCACTATTGGTTTGAATGCAAATTGGTGCAGTCACTCTGGAAAACAGTATGGAGGGTCTTCAAAAAATAAAAAATAGAAATACCATATAATCTAGCAATTGCACTTCTGGGCATACATCCAAAAGAAATAAAAACAGGATCTCAAAGAAGTATCTGAACTCCCATATTCATTGCAGATTATGTACAATAACCAGGATATAGAAACCACGTAAGTGTTTAGCAGTGGATGAATGGTTAAAGTTGAGGTAAGATATGTACATATCTAGATGAGTTATGAAAAAGAAAAAATTCTTGCCATTTGCAGATCATGGGTGGATCTTGAGGGCATTATGCTAAGTGAAATAAGCCAGACATAGAAAGATAATACCTCTTATCATTTATATGCAGACTCTTAACAAAAAATGAAAAATCATAGAAATAGAGTAGAAAAGTGGTTGCCACGGGCTATGGTGTGGGGGAAATAGGGATAGTTGGTAAAAGGGTAAAAATTTTCAGTGATAAGAAAAAAATAAGTATATATAAGAAATTAGCTTCTCTTACCCTATATTTCCTGCCTTTTCTCCCTTGGGAAAAATCATGTAAATATATTTATGGTTTGTTTTTCTATTTTTTAATATGTTATTTAGTACCATGCTACACATTCCATCTTGCTTTTTTTCACTACAATATGTTGTGAAGAACACAGCATAATATTATAAAGAGATGTAACTTATCTGTAAAATTTTCATAGAAAGGTTTTTGAGGAAGAACTATGTTTGAAATTTGTCTTCAGAAACCACCACTGTTCATGGGAAAAAATGAAAGTGTTAAAATTTAGGAGCATGGAGATCAATTAGAAAGCTACTAGCTGTGTCTAAATTAAAACATGAAAAATTTGAAATGGCTAGAGATGAAAAGACACAAAGTTAGAGTAGATGGTTTTGGGAAACTCTAAGATGTGGGTAGTAAAAGAGGCCATTATTTAAAATAATTTCAAGGTTGCAAAATAAGGTGACTGAAAGAATTATGGTGACATCAATATGAGTAAGAAATGAATAAAACAGTAATTGAAGATGGGTTATTATACAATCAACATTCAATTTTGGGTCTATTTTTTTATATGTCTGCCATATTGTCTAGCAGTTTGTGAAAATGAAAGATAAGACTTAGAGAGAGGTCGGACCTAGAGACATACAAATTCAATTGATTTACATAAAAGGGAGAGATCAGTAAAAGAGATTGGTGAAAATGCCAATGAAAATAATTTAGAGCATGGAATAGACAGACAAAAATGAAAGAGAAACAAACAAGCCAATAAACAAAAACACACCAACACAGAAGCTTTAATTGAATGCAATTAAGGAAAGAGAAGGAAGCAAGTATGAGACTGAAATATATTTTGATCAATGTTCAAATGTAATAAACAATAAATTTTTAAATTATATTTGGTCTATAGAAATCAAGTGGCCATTTTTTGATATCAGTAATATTTGTATCAGTTTGGTAGTAAAATTCAGAAAATATAGTTACTTGTGTGAATATAGAGAATTTAGTTGTCAGTTAAATAAGCTTATCTTTTTGATGCCCTTAAGGTACTTAAAATCCATAATGTTATAAAGCATATTTATACAATGAATGTTCTCACTTTATTTTTGTTTCTATATGAGTCTTGTAGGGAGGAAAAACTGTGTCTACCCACATATGGAAAATCTTGGTAATATATACTGGAATAATGGGAAAAAGCTAATTTGAAACAGAAGGAATATGACACTATAAGTTTTTTACCTGTGTTCCACAGGGAGTGTAAAGTTGTAGCTGAATCAATTAGAAATTTGTTACCTAGATATAAAATGCAAAACAACTAAAAAGTACCTTTTAGAGTACAAATGCTGCATAGGAATTTGCAACTGACTATATTACTAGTTTTCTCCCTACGTTTAATTCCAGAACCATATTTCCTTGCATATATATATATATATATATATATATATACCATATTTAAGTTAAATATATGGTATATACCATATATTTAAGTTAAATTATACCATATATTTAAGTTAAATTATAATTGTATTATAAATATGTTGATTATTTAATAATACTTTAAAAATATTTTATATCTATGCTTACATAGTTATCATAATTCCTTGGTATCAATAATGCAATAATGCTTTACAATGATTTAAATATAATTTAATTTCTATCCAAGACATCACATATATTTCTGTGACTAAATTCATACGATAGAGTTTCAGTCTAAACATGGTCTAATTTCCTAACTTATTATCTTTAATAATAAATCCCACTTGTGCTTCACTTTCATAATTATCATGAATGCTTTCTAGAGTCTTGAGAATCTTTTCTCAAATAAGTTTTGCATGTATAGCTACTTACTCTAATTATGAGTTATTCATTGTTCCAATTAAGTATCTTTTAAGATTTGTAGTGCTGTTACAAAGCATAAGAAATGCAGATCCTAAAATTTCTATGTGTTTATAAGAAAGGGAGTGCAAGTATTAAAAAAAAAGACTTACAATAATGATATATTTAATATTAAGTTTATCTACTATATGTAATTATCCATTAGCTGATTCAAAATGTTTTCAGTGTAAATTAGAATTGTTCAATGAAAAATATACACCATCCTTTCTTAATGAAGGAAAAATAATTGGTAAGGCTTAAAAATATAATGTAGAAAAAGAAAGCTGAAGAAATGCCTTGATTAGCCAAAAAGTGCCTGACCTGATATCCATTATGAGGATTGAATAAACCAGTCTCTTTGGCAGATTGTCTTTAGGTCATTTCTATAATATTCATTTATTGAAGTTGGACTTCTAGATGAGGAAATACATTTTGTTTCATATATCTGCTGCAATGCACTAATGTTGAATGTTTTAATTTCTAAAATTCAAAGAAATTTCTGTAGGTTAGAAGTCAACTACTTGTCAGAAACAAACAAAAAAACATGAGTGAGTATTACACAGACCAAGTACTATATATGTTGTATATATGATTACATATATATATATATATATTAACCTAATATATAGAATTTAAAAATAACTGCCCCCAAACTGCCTGATAGAACAGGTGTCCCTAAATAAGACCATAACAGAATAAAAAATATTCTATTTGGTTACATTGGAATCTTGTATACATTAATAATTCTTCCATATTTGTGTCAATTTCCATACATATATGTGGAAATATATATATAGAAATATATATATGGAAAAAATATTATACACACACATACACATACACAGCAAGTGCTCTAGAACAGGGGAGGGGCAGAGAGAGAGAGGGAGACAGAGAATCTTAAGTGGGTTCCACCCTCAACACAGAACCCAATATGGGGCTGGAACTCATGACTGTGAGATTGTAACCTGAGCTGAAATCAAGAGTTGGACACTTCAACTGAGCCATACAGGCATCTTTATTTCCTTATATTTCAAAAGTGGTAAATTTTATCTACTTTTGCTACTCTGTACAGTATTTGTGGACAATTTCATTTAAAATCTAGGTATTTTCTGGGCTCCTGTGTGGTTCAGTCAGGTTAGTGTCAGACTTGATTTCAGTCTCAGGTCATGATCCAAGGATCGTGGGATTGAACCCTGCACTGGGCTCTGCACTGGGCATGGAACCTGCTTAGGATTCTCTCTCTCTCTCTCTCTCTCTCTCTCTCTCTCTCACCCTTTCTCTCTCTCTCTCCATCTGCTCCTCTCCCCCACTTGTGCACTCTTTCTCTAAAATGAAACAAAAAATAAAATAAATTTAAAAAAATAAAATCTTGGTATTTTCAAAGTATCAAGAAGAAGTAAATTTTACTGTGTTTAATGAAATTACCATTTTAAATACAATCATTTTGTTTATTTCTTAAGTTATATTTTTCATATTTTCTAACTCATAACAAATTTTTAATATATACACACATATATTTTAGATACAAAAATCTTGTGATAGTAGAAAGGCCCAGTTTGAAGGAATTTTCCCTCCAAATATTTCTTTGTAGATGTTTTTTTCTCCATTTGTTTTAAAGCTCCCAATGGTAAAATTTCACATGCTTCAGCTACCAACTCAGTTACTGAAAAGATGTGTAAAACATTTATCCTTAATGGGCTATAGATGGAACATTGATCTTAAAGTCTCTGAGGAAAACAAATAATTGAGTTCATGTAATTTAATTGGTTCTAAAGTTGATATTAGAATGCATAATCCACTGTTTTTAACAAATATGTGAATTAAGAGTTTTACAATAAAATAATTTTATGTTTTAAAATTTTATCCTACTGAACAATGTATTTTTTTTAGTTTCTCTCTCTGAACTTTGATTCTGCTGCTTTTCATTGAAAAATATTAATATATAATTAATATTAATACTATTAATATATAATATATTATATCACATATGAATAATATTAGTATATAATATATGTAATCCCACTTAAAGTAGAATCTCTTATAGAAAGATAATTGGACCTAAAGGGTTCACATTGTCCTTTAATGAATAAAGACCAAAATGACCTTAACATTGTTCTCAACTCATCTTATCTTTACACAGGTTTCTTTCTGACCCTAGGTCCCTGATCTCATTTTTCCAGGATACTTTTCTTTAGGTAACTTGCAATTGTGTTTTGTTTTGCTTTGTTTGTTTGTTTGTTTTTGATCTTGCTTGGTATGATGGTTTCTTTTTTTTTTTTTTTTCAACATTTTTTAATTTATTTTTGGGACAGAGAGAGACAGAGCATGAACGGGGGAGGGGCAGAGAGAGAGGGAGACACAGAATGGGAAACAGGCTCCAGGCTCTGAGCCATCAGCCCAGAGCCTGACGCGGGGCTCGAACTCACGAACCGCGAGATCATGACCTGGCTGAAGTCGGACGCTTAACCGACTGCGCCACCCAGGCGCCCCCGATGGTTTCTTTAACAATGCTGGACATTTTCCTTTCAACATCAGTTATAACTGTAAAGATGCCCATAGCTTGAATTTTTGAGTACAAGTTATGTCCTACCAAAGAAAAAATTCAAAGTGTGAATATGAGTCTTGACAAAACTGTGTCTAAATTTTTGGTTTAAGCTCTCTGTTAAAAATAATAGACAAGAGATATACCAGGGAAGATAAAGGTAGATTTCTAGACAAAGATAATATCTATGAACACTCATGTTTTTCAAATTATTCATTTGTCTGTTTAACAAATAGCTATATCCACATGAAGACATAAACTTCAAGTCCTTGGACACCTTAAGTTACTTTTTCATTTAATATATGGTCGTACACAATAAGACACAGCTAAATAGTACTTTAAAGCAGCAGACTGAATAATACAGGTCACAGAATTTTATAAATTTCAACACATGGTGTTAGAATTTGGAAAAAGAAGTGAAAATTAGGAATTACCAGGGTCTTGAACTATGATAATAAATTAGAGAAGTGGAAAAAGGGGGAAAGTATACTCAGGAAGAATACAAATCAGTAAAAAATCTTTCAATCAAGGCTGACTGACCATAGTGTACTTTATGGACTACCTAGAAGAAAGAAAAGGAATGAAGAAATATTTGGATGCTTTAAAAAAGTGGTTTTATAAGAACATGAGAGCCAGTAGATAAGAACCAGTAGATTTATGGTGTCTTATAGAATCAAACTAGTCATGGTGAGAGAGCGAGACATATGACTTGAAAGAATAGATAGCATCCAACTGTGAAGATCTCAAGTGCAGGCCGACTAGGTTTGCCTGTAGCCTATATGACTTTGATATAATGTGAGGAAATCAATTTCAATAAGAAAGCAAATCAAACTATTTTAATTTCTCAAGTGGGTATTTGCATATTAATCACAAATATTTAATCTAAGTGTCTTCCTGTCTCAAAAGATGTGTTAGTAAATTATTCTGGGTAAGACAGAATTTTCATATACATAAGGATTTATACTTTTTTTTTAAAGCAATAATAGAATAGTTTTAATTAATAGATGATTTATGCAAACCTATATGATCCAATTTAAAATATAGCCAGGAATTAAAAATGTAGATGGACTACTTGAGGTGATCCCTGTGGTTAGTGATCTCTGCACATGTCTGTAAGTGACAGAGATTTGAAATTATTAATGTCAATAATTCAGAATGAAACTTTCTAATGTTCGTAACCAACATTCACATTTTTAATTGCTTACTCCAACTGCTGCAACACCTCCAGCCTCTAGAATTCATGAATAGCATTCCTCTGTAAGTTGACCCCGTCAACCCTATTGAAGTCCCAAGTTCTAGTGTTAAGTAAATAACAGCTCCAAAAGCCACTATACCATTAGAGGTCATGACGCCATGGTCCTTGTCCATCCCAGAGACTCACACACCAATCTGGTTGGCATTAAGTTCAAAATTTCTTGCTAAAAACTATGATTTACTATGATCACTTAATTTCCTGGAATACCAGAACCCAAACAGTTATCCTATAGACATTTCCTGAAATTGACTCTATAACACATTTCTCAATATCTTCTCAAACCATTACATTGATATATATATATATATATTTTTTTTTTAATTTTTGTTTTTCAACGTTTATTTATTTTTGGGACAAAGAGAGACAGAGCATGAACGGGGGAGGGGCAGAGAGAGAGGGAGACACAGAATCGGAAACAGGCTCCAGGCTCTGAGCCATCAGCCCAGAGCCCGACGCGGGGCTCGAACTCACGGAGCGCGATATCGTGACCTGGCTGAAGTCGGACGCTTAACCGACTGCGCCACCCAGGCGCCCTGATATATATTTTTTAAACCTTCAACTTCTTTCCTAATGTTTATTTCAGGTTTGTGTACTACTCCAAACATGCTTGTCCCTAAAGGGCACTGATTTTCCCCAAATTATTTAAAGCAGAGTTTGTATTTGCTTTGCATCTCAAGGCCACTTTGAAAATATTTCTTATTTCTTCAACACTTTCTTCTCACTTGAAAAATAAATGTTATTAGATTTAACATCATCTTTCCTGTCAACTATTGATTTGGGGGTCACCCACCTCATTAAATTTTTTTAAAAATATTTATTTATTTTTGAGAGGCAGAGATAGACAAAGCACTAGTGGGAGAGGGGTAGAGAGAGAGGGAGACACAGAATCCGAATCAGGCTCTGAGCTGTCAGCACAGAGTCCGATGCAGGGCTCGAACTTACAAACTGCAAGATCATGACCTGAGCCTAAGTCAGACGCTTAACCAACTGAGCCACCCAGGCACCCCAACCCCACCCCACGTTTTTTAAAGTAATTATTTATTCATGGTATTTCACTCCTTACTATTATTCCTATCATTTTCTTTGTCATGACTTCAATATTCCAGTACAAGTTTGGTTCAAAATATTCAACATTCTGGTCTCTTGGTTCTTTGAGCTCCTCCATCCAATCATGTTTTCCTCCTCTAAGCTAAACTAACAATTTCCATGGTCTTAATCTGGACTGTGAGGTCAATAATAACTACCGCATCTCCAGAACTTCACCTTCAAGCATCTCCGTGTCTAATCATTGTCTTTCATCTTTCCAGATCACTGAGCCACTATATTTTTATGCCATGCTGAAAAGAATCTAGATGGCAGTTATTAGCACATTTCCCAGGCTGGGTATCTTGACAGTAATCATGCTACAGAGAAGTTGAATACATCATTCCATAGAGTTTTGCCTACCCCATAAACATAACATGTGGGGCATAAGAATTTCTGTTACTGGAGTGAAGGACATGAAGAAGCTTGCATTTTTTATCTTTAAAAAGAAAACAGAGTACTTAAGTTGGCAACTTAAAATAGGGCACATATACTATATTTCTGCTTCTAGATTTGAGTACAGGCAGAAAAAAAATGAAGCTGTTCAATATCTTGCTTATGTCTAGTACAAATATTTCTGTACTGGAAATTTGATCCTTATATGTTATATTTAACAGTGCTCATTGTGTGAACATGATCAGGAAGCTACATTTGAACCTGTATTGGACCCTAGATGAGAATCTCAGTACAATTCCTTAGGGTTTGTAGACAAAGCCACCCTTCAGCAAGTAACTTTTTCTATGGAGAAATAGTTTCTGACTTTTTACTGGGTTGTTTTTCAGACTAAAGTAATGAAGAAAAGGTACCAGGTTATCATGCCACCTAAGTCTCACATCATAAAAAAGATCTATCCAGCCACTAAGTCAGGCACATCCAACAATCCTTTGCCATCCCAACATCAAGTGGAGGTATTATTTATGCATGAGATTAGACTAAGGCAGAACTTGATAGCATAAATCATAAATAAATTGCTGTCACACTTCCAATTCTTCCTCAAATTATACCTTTTGCATCATGATATATTCCTCATGTCCTGACTGAAAATTAAAACTCCAATTTCATCGAATGCTATTTGTTATTTGTGTAAATACACACACAAATATATATGTGTGTATATACATATATACGTACATATATATATACTAATAGATGTAGGATATATTTGTAATCAATGGAAAGATGAGTGTCAGGGTATTTGCATAATTTTTGAGTGTGAACTTTATATTTTATCCATTTTCTGTAACTCTTCTGAATTTTTTATACTTACATATTGTTTTAGATTTATTTTAATAATAGGAATATTAACCCTTTATCTGTGAGCATAATGCAAAATTTTTTTCTGATTACTCATATTCTCAGACTTTGCCCTTCTGTTTGTTTTTGTTCCTACAAAAGTTTCTACTTTATTTTTATATTATATAAACTAGCAATAAAAATTGCACCTATATTTTGGGGCCAGAATTCAAAAAGCTTTCCCAACATTCAGTATATAATGAAATATACCCAGAATTTTGTTTATAATTTCACATCTTTCTTGACATTTAGATACAATATGTTTCATTTAGGGGTATAAGCAGTTATATTTTAATCCAATTGTCATTGTGCCCAAATGGCTATACCCCTGTTTTCAAACTTTTAGTAAAAAGATAATTTTCCTCAGTGATTTGAAATGCTACCTTTGTGTACAGTAAATTTCCATGTACTTGTATTTGATGTTCAATTTGTTCCAAATATATAACTTTTCACAGGGCAGCAACATAGTGTTTTAGTTATAGAGACTTTATGGTATGTTATCCTAGTTCCCAACATTTAATTTTATTTTCAATACTTGTTATCATTGAATGTTTATATTTTTCATATGAACTTTAGAATAAATGTGTCGACCTCCATCAAAAAATAGTATTTTTCTTGGTGGTGTTGTCATCATTATTATTTCAACACTACTGATCCAATATAAAAGTTTACCTGAATCAAAATTTTTCTGGGTTGTGTTTGATTATTTTGTGAGTAAACAAATTCAGGATATAAGTAACTTTATAGTCTTGCACTAATTTAGTGTGGTAACCTAATTAATAATATTGCCACATCTTCAGAATATAACCCATTTCTACCCCCACCTTATTATCTTGGGAAACAGGAAACCAAATATGAATTGAAACTAAATTCGCTTACAAATAAAGAACTTTTCAAGACACAGGAAATGTATTTTTATTCTACTTAGTAGAACATTAAAGAACATTAAAGAAGTAGAACATTAAAGATCATTAAATAACTTTTCTATGCCGATTAATATTTTAATATTCTGAAATCTGAATAATAATATGCCTTAAGAAATTCAAGGAGTGTAATATGATTTCTGATATAAAAGTACTTCAGGGAAAACAAACTATTTCAAATATGTTAACTATTATTACTACTCCAAATTCTTCAAACACTGTGCCGTTCTAATTTATTAATGAAATGATACACTATTGAAATGATTTCATTTTTAATAATGCCTCACAAAATTTGAATGTCTTTGCTTTCATTAGGTGATCATTCAAAATACCAAGCACAGCTGCTCACAGATGACTGACCAAACAGGAATCTCACTCCATTTTTCAATGTTCACCTGCTGACAACTTTTAGACATCATCCCTTCCTCATCGTTTTTGTCCACATTTGGGTGAGCTAATAAGAGAGCCTGTGCTTTCTCCTTCAGTACCTGCTGGAAACTGAAACCACACAAGCCCCCACCTTATCCGTACCCCACCCTTAAATGCAATAAAAACTCCTGAGCCAGTCTTTTTTTCTGGCACTCTCCAGACACTTCAGACCTCCTTGAGATCCCTGCTCTGTGTGGTGTACTACTCTTGACATTTCAGTCAAATTTCAGTGAAAGTGCCCCCTGCTTTTGCAGGGTGACCGTAACGGCTTGACCCCTGCAGGAACTGATCGATCAAGGAAGACAACACAACAGCTGCATGGTTAGTAAATAACAAAAACTTGGTCAGTCTTCCTCTTTAATTACCTTAGTCTTATATGATGTTTAAAAAGTAATTCACATATTACCTAACGTCATTTTTAATATGTTGCATGGACATAAATAGGTCCCAATAAAGTAGGCTAAGATTAAAAAGATCTGTACAATTTAGAAAACATGAAGATGTTATTTTGTAATCATTTTAATTACATGATATATTAAATATATCTGCTATTAAGGTAGTATAAACTACCCTGATTTAAATAACTTTAAATTAACATTAAATGTATGATAAGAGAGTGCTAGAAATAAGACACAACTAATAATCAACATTTTACTTACAGGATTTCCTTCACAAACTATTGTTTTTATCTTCATAATTCAAAGTAAGTAATGAATTTCTATGATATTTATCTCTTGTTGCAAGAAAATTTACCAAATACAATGGCCTCCTTTTTTATGGAAATACATGTTTTTGTGGTTTATGGAATGGTAATAATAGTAACTAAGGTGTGATGTTCTTTTATAAAACTTTGATTATCTTTGAAAATAGCTAATATCTTTATGATGTTTAAGTATCGGAATAATAGTGTTCTTTTGTATGTACAACCTGTAAATTGCCGCTGTTGGAATATTTTCATACTTTTTTGTAGATAGAATATATCTTTATGTCTTAAAATTTTCTTCTTGTGGAAATGTTATTTGCAGAATGCACTGTTTAATAAGGTTTAGAATAATAAACAATCCAAAAGATAAGTATCTAGTATTTAAGTACTCTTAGGGAAAATAAATTTCAACTTAAATGCCAAACAACTTTATTTTAAATATAATGCTTCAATGTTAATTATTTATAATTTTTATTTTATATTAAAAGACAGATGTGTAAATTCTAGAGTTGGAAATTTTATTTGAAAAATTCTTTAACTTCATAGGACACAACAAACGTATTGACAACAGTGGAGGAAAATAAATCTTTCTTTTCTTTCTTTGATTTTATCTTATTTTATTTAACATGTATTCATTTTTTTTATTTATTATTTTAATTTACATCCAAGTTAGTTAGCATCTAGTGCAACAATGATTTCAGGAGTAGATTCCTTAATGCCCCTTACCTTAGCCCATCTCCCCTCCCACAACCCCTCCAGTAACCCTCTGTTTGTTCTCCATATTTAAGAGTCTCTTATGTTTTGTCCCCCTCGCTGTTTTTATGTGAAAATCTTTCGTTTCTTATTCTTCATCAAGAACTATCAGAATTCTTACAATCTTCAATTGACAGACAGCTTCTAGTTCTGGTTAACTGCTCCACTTTCCAAACACAAGTTATATCAACTTGAACTTAACTATTCTTCACTGGGTTTTCATCACAAACAGGCAGAAAGATAGCTTTGCATTAAAGGAAACAAAAAAAAAGTTTTCAAGTTCTTTTAACATGTTTATTAAGTAGATGGTGGTTCCTATAGAATGAATAATTGTGTCCTTCTCAAAATCATATATTTAAATCCTAACCTGCAGTGTGATGGTAACTGGAGGTGGGACCTTGGGAGGAGATAAGGTCATGAGGTGGAGCCTGCATGCATGGGACTTATGCCCTTGTAAAAGAGATTCCAGAGAGCTCCCCTCTTATCCCTTCACTATGAGACACAGCAACAAGACAGCCCTCTATGAACCAGGAAGCTGATTCTCACCAGAGACTGAATCTGCCAGTGCCTTGATGTCGCAATTCCCAGCTTTTAGAACTTTTGAGAAATAAGTTTCCATTGTTTTAAAGCCACCTACTCTATGGTGTTTTTGTTGTAGCAACCCAAATAGCCTAGGCAGTAATTGCTAACAGAAGTGGGGTGCTGTTACACAAATACTTAAAACTGTGGAAGTGGCTGTGGTAACAGACAGAAGCTGGAAGAGTTTTGAAGAGCATGCTAGGAAAATCATACATTGTCATGAACAGAGAGTTAAAGGTGATTCTGTGAAGTCTCAGATAGAAAGAGAATTCTAGAGAAAGCCTCAAGCTTAGAGAATACTTAAGTAATTGTGAACAGATGTTGGCAGAACTTACCCACACAGGCCATTTTGATGACATCTCAGATGGAAATGAGAGACATGTTATTTAAAACTATAGGAAAGGTTATTGTTGTTATACAGTGGCAAAGAACTTCATTAAGTTGTATTCATATTCTGGTGTTTTGTGGACTGTTGATCCTGGGAGCATTGAAATTGAATACGTAGTTGGTGAAATTGTAAGCAAAGTATTGAAGGTGTGACTTGACTCCTTTCCACTGCTTAGAGCAGGATGTGAGAGAGAAGTGACTTAAAGATGAAGTTGCTGAGCAAAAAAGAAGCAGAACTTAAAGATTTGGAAAATTATCAACCTATCCATATTGCAAAAAGATGGGGACACTAAGGATATGACCAAGCTACTATTTGATAAGGAGAGTAATATGAATCAGCCATCTCAACAGAAGTCAGAAGTTATTTTCCAAGAAGATGGAATGACCCCAAAGAGTTCATCAAGACAGCACTCCCATCATAGGCCTCAAGTGCAAGGGTGTGAGGGATAAAGTGGTTTCAAAGGGAACAATCTTCAGGTGGGCCAGGGAAATTCCACCCAATAACCCAGGGGTAGAACCCCTGCAGAGAGTTGTGACTTTGGTTGTGCCTAGCAGAGCTCTGTGGGCATTGATTGCTGCCTCCACCTATATTTCAAAGGACAGGGCTACTGGGTGAAATCAGGGACTCCAAATACCAGTCTACACTGAGAGGGCTGTGGGCATGAGACACTAGAGCCATGGGACCCAATCAGAAAGCCACCTTGAAGGCAGGGCCCAGGCAGAACCACTGCAAGTTCTTCCTACTGAGCTGTAGGGGGCGGGGGGATGTTGTCACTCCAGTGGACCTAGAAGTCAGATCCTCAAGCCAAAGAGGATTATTCTCAAGCCTTAAGTCTTAATGTTGTTGCCCTGATAAATTTTGGACTTACTTGAGACTTGTCATTCTTCTCTTTCCTACCTTTCCCTTTGGAATGGAAATGTTTATCCTATGCTATCCCACCATTGTATTTTGGAAACATATACCACGTTTACTTTCACAAAGAAGTAAATCAGTCTATGTTTGTTGTTGTTGTTGTTGTTGTTTTAAAGCAGCTGAAACAAACTAAGACAGTATTGTTATATTATATGAGTCTAATATTCCACTTTTACAGTAGTATTAATTTATATGAGTCTAATATTCCACTTTTCACTCTGGCTTATGAGTCCAGAAAATGGAATCAATTAAATTTTCTTGTAATATTCAGATGCTTCTCTTTCTAAAAGAGTTGACAGACAGACAATTTTCCATTTCACATTTCACACACACATACACAAACACACAAATTCTTATGCTGACTATTCCCAATAAAGTTGTAAAAGACAGGAGTATTTCACAGAAGCTTGGTTCACGGTTCCTAAATTTTCATCCATGAAAGTCCAGAGTATACATTTATTTGAGGTATGTATTGAACAATGGGACATGGTAGCTACTTAATAAATTAAAATTAAGGAAACATTTAAGGAAAAGGAAGAAAATATATGAAGGTAATGAGGTAAAGAATACATAAATAAATTTTATCTTATTTTGGCTTTTCTATTATTTGTAAGGATATTATAAATCAAATCTGCAATATACATTTAATATTCTACTTACTGTCATTGTAATAAGACTAGATTTTAAAAAGAAATAAACGGAAAAAAGCAGAGTAAAACATCTCAGTAATCTTTTAAAATTATAATTGTAATAAAGTAATTTTTTATATTCAAAAAGGTTATTTTTCCTCATCAAACATATTTTACTTCATTTTCTAATAGACTTTACTTTTTAGGGCAATTTTAGAATTCACAGAAAAATTAATTCAAAGGTAAAGAGATTCATATTTTATTTAAAAATTTTTTTCATTTCATTTATTTCAGAGAGAAAGAGAGTGAGAGAGAGAGAGAGAAAGAGAGAGAGAAAATCCCAGGAAAGCTCCAGGCCTAGCATGGAGCCCGATGTGGAGCTTGATCCCACAACCCTGGAATCATGACCTGAGCTGGAACCAAGAATTAGACACTCAACCACCTGAGCACCCAGGTGCCCCTCATATTTTATTTTTAAATAATACTCAGACTACAGCTTAACCAGTAAACTATTTGATCATATGCATTATATATTCTGTATATACACAGTTATGCTATCATCAAACTCCATTACAAGCAACTTTTTGTTGAATAATACTGTTCCAAACTATTCTGATTTTATTAATGAACTATTGGATCACTATAGGCATCTCTTATGCTAAATACTGAAGGAATATTATTGGAGTCTTAAATAATCCATTGTTTCATGCAACACTTAGGTCAAGTTTTACAAGCAGACGTTAGTGATACAATGTATGTTTATATACATTGAAAAAGTGAGATATTTTAGAACCAAAACATTTACTGATAATGATTTGAAAACATTGAATTATTTTTAGTTAGCAGAGATTACTAGCATAACCATGGAAATTTTAAGATACTAAACATTTTTCTCATTGGAAATTCTAGGATACTTTTTGGAATCAAATTTATTTAAAAATAGGCCTTGTGAATTATGATTTGTTATCTAGAAGTAAATATTATAAAATTATTTTCTGTTTTCTTTAAGCCGTTTTAATTTTGTGTTATAATGGTATACTAAAAAATAACATGCTGAGCCTTATATCCCATGAACTACACCAGAAGCTTTATATATATTCTTTTGGTTTAATCATTAAAAAACCTTGGGAGTAAGCATTATTAAACATTTTTCTTCAGATGAAGAAAGTGAGATAAATGTAAACTAAATAATTATCCCACTTAGCACAGCTGTTAAAGAGCAGAAATGGGAATTGAATCTTAGCTATACAGTTTTTAAGTTTATTTTCTCTATTTATAAACTGCTAAGAAAAGATAAAAAGAGTTGGCTCCTACTCAGTTCATATATTGAAAATTTAAAAATGAGTTTCATAGTGTTTTGAGTTACACTGCAGAAATAGGATGGGTCCCATCTAAAATGCGGTTTTATGTCCAGGTTTATGATATTCCACACACCAAGAGAATGTAATAAAAAGTATGTTATTACTTACACAAGAGGCTTCAGGGAGAACTGGGAGGGCACAAGCAGATCCAGGCTGGTTTGAGCAAAACTGAGGGACTGTGTTTGGGTCTTTATAGTGGCCAGGAAGTAAGACTGGAGAAAAGTTCCTCGGAAAAGATGAGGCACATGAGAGCATTACCAGCCTGTCCTGTAGGATCAAAGGGGAAAGGGAAGGTGAGGCTTAGGAACGACTCAGCAGTCATCAAAAATGGTCAGTCTCTATTACAACTCATATAACGTTCCTTGTAATACTCCATATCTTTCTTATAATATCAAGGCACAAAATATTTAGCTAAATAATTTTTAGTTAAAAGGTAGTTTACATCTCCAGGATGTGTGAGAAGAAGACCCAATTATGACACATCCTGTCTCCCAAATCATCAATGAGATTTAATCCAAAATATTTAATTCATAAAAATCCCCTATCATCCTTAGAATGCAGAAAAGGGTTCTTCCAACATACCTATAACTTTGAAGAATATCTTCATAAAATTATACAGGTATAAGTTGAGCGAGGAGGAATTTAGTCACTGCATATTGGAGAAAAGCCGTAAGCTTCCATTAATACTTTTTGTTTTGGAGCACCATATGGCTCTAAGGATAGACTGTGAAACATTCTTGGAAGATGAATCTTTCTCTTGCTTTTGCCATGCCATGCTTCATCTCTTATACAGCCTGCAGGGTACAGAAATGTCCCTCTTTATTCAAGAGCAGATGGCAGTGCAGTGTTAATGTTGGCATTTGTTAAGCAGTTGGTTGGAAAGATGGGCTCTTTCCTGACTAAATATGGACTCAACAAATGAGTTTCAGAAGTGACTTGCATTTGTCTGCTAGGGCTGTCATTACTGAGTACCACAGACTGGGTGGACTAAAGGACACAATGTGATTTCTCAGTTCTGAAAGTTAGAAGTCTGAGATCAAGGTGTCAGCAGGCTTGATTTTTTTCTGAGGCGTCTCTTGTTGGCTTGTTGATGACCATTTTCTCCCTGTGTCTCCACACGATCTTTCTTCTGTCCTTGTCTGTATCCAAATTTCCCCTTCTTTCTCCCCCCGCCCCTCGACCTGACAATGTATTCCTTTACATTATTTTGTTTAGGTTAGCCAGGAACTCATTTAATAGTAGTGGTGGTAGAAGACATCATTCTCTTCACTGTGCATCAGGAAGGAGTGCTTATAAAAAACTTCACTTTAGTTATGTTATAAATCTGATGAATACTGTGTTTTTTCTCCCAGTTGAATGTATATTAAAGACAATCAAATACATTGCCTGAATGCATGTGTTCTATTTTCTCCAATCTGTTAGTTCAGTGGCATTAATTCAGGTTTTGAGGCTTTCAGTGTCAAAGCATTTTTGTTTTGATTTATTTATTGTAGAGAGAGGAGAGTGAGGGAGTGCACAAGCAAGGGAGGGGCAGAGCAAGAGAAGGAGAGACAGAATCCCAAGCAGTCTCCACACTGTCAGTGCAGAGCTGACACAGGGCTCAGTTTCACAAACTGCAACATCATGACCTGAGCTGATATCAAGAGTTGGACGCTTGACCAATTGAGTCATCCAGGTGCCCCATGCCTGTGATAAATCTTATTTGGACTTGATTAATCCAGACTTGTTATATTAATATCTTAGTATGCAATTTAAAATGTCTACTTCCATGTTTTAAAAAACTTTTCCTGTTTCTTTTTTAGATTTGGTGACCAATTTACGCATGTAGAATTATTTGAGAAGGTATTAATATTTTTATTTGTATTAAATATTTATATATATGTTGTTTTTTTCCTGGAGATTTTTTTGGATTTGCCCATATTACATTCTGGGATGGGTACCTTTTACAAGTAACTTTTTGATTACCAAATTGATTTTTAATATTTTCACTGGTTTGATCATACTTTCTACCACATTGATGACAATGTTCTTCATTTTAAAGTATAAAAAACCATCCATTGTGAAATAATTTTAAAATTGTAAGTTTACAATTACCTACACTTTTTATTTTTCAAAGCCTACCCCATACATTTTATATTGTTACCTTAAGGTTTTTCTCTTTTATCTTGACTCACCAGATGTTTGTCTCTTTTTTTTTTTATTTTCCAAAAAATGTATCAGTGTCATTGACCCATATATTTATTATTACTTACTGCTTCACTGTTTTATTTCTTAACTATGAACTGTGTTGTCCATTTTAGCTTGTCTTCCTTTAAGTCATTTGTTAGCTTGTTTTACTACTTTTATAATAGTTTTGAAATTAATATTTGCTAGCTCTTCTTCATAGAGTTTTTTAATATAAAATCACATTTTTTCCCGAGTGTCCCTTAGTCAATAAAATTTGCATTTTTATATGATGGATTGCTTATATCAAAGCTCACCTTAAAGTTATTCTAATTCTAATTTCAGTTTTATGTTAACCCTAAACTTATTAAGAAGGATTATCTGTTAATTTTCCAATTGAGCATACTTTATTTTCAAATGTACTTTTTAAAATTACTGAATATATGCTTTGTAATCAGTGTATATGGAGAAATTTTGCTGTTTGGAATTTGTTGAGATTTTACTTGGGACAAATACATGGCATTTTTGGCAATTTTATAAAATGTAAGACCCATAGCAATCCATTTTTATAAAATTTCATCATATTATCAAATTCTTTCCAGTATATGTATGTGCATGCAGGTGTGTGTGTGTATCCAGTGTATGTGTGTGTGTGTATATGTGTATATATATATACATATGTAATATATACATACATATATTTTCAGGTTTATTTTGTTTTTGATTTTAGTTTTTTTCCTTGTAAATTTCATCCCAGTACTTTCTGGATCTGCTGATGCATCTTTCATTGCTTTTTTTTCATTATTTTTGATTTATTAGTTTTTTTCTCATAACACCTCATTGGTCATTTCTCGAGAGTATACATGTAGGTATTATAGACATCTATGTCATCTTCACTTTTGATCCAGTTTTAATTGCTTTTTGTATGACAAAGGGCAAAATAGTAAAATGAAACATTACTTAATTGTGAAAGTAATACCTATTTTATTTGCTTATCAAGCTACTAATTCTTTTTTCATTTTTTAAAATTAGTTAAAAAGAATTTCTCTAATAAGTATTTTATGTATACAACACAACAGAAAACAGAAAACATTACTGGGAATATTTTTAGATACCTTACAATTATAAAAGAATACCACAGATTTTAAATATGGACTGATTTTGAGAACACCAAAATAGTCACTTTGTAAAGTTTGCTTTTGTCTGTGTGTGCTTTTGAAAGTGAAGTTTTCTCTGAAACCTTCCCTATTATTCTCATGATGCAAAATATTTTTGTAAGTTTATTTATTTATTTTGAGAGAGAGAAAGAGAGTGAGTGTGTGAATGGGGTAGGGACAGAGAGAGAGGGAAAGACAACCCCAAGCAGGCTTGGTACTGTCCATGCAGAGCCAGACATGCTAGCTCGATCCCATGAACCATGAGATCAAGACCTGGGTCAAAATCAAGAGTCAGATATTGAACTGCCACCCTGAGGCCCCCATGCTGCAAAATATTTTTAAAGAACATATGGAAATGAGACTTTTTCCTGGATTTTCCCTAATAGAGGGGGAAGAAGAGTCCTTCTCCCCACCTTCACTATCCATTTAGTTGTGGTTAGAATACATCTTAATCAGGCTTACCCCAAAGTAAATCTTTTAAGAATTTATCTTGTGAGTCTCTTCTAATGGAAGGACATTTTATTTTTATTTATCTTGCTTTTCCTGGAATTGAAGATGTGCATGGGAATTTGTTTCTAGGAGGAACACTCTGTTATATTTACCACAATGAAATGGGCACATAAAGCCAAAACCACAACAAACTGCAAAAATAACAAAAACAAAAAATAAAACATTGGCGTATTAGATCTTTTATTCCCAATGTGATAATACACACAATCACCTAAGACTCACTCCTGTGTTTTTTTTTCCACTTCCTTCTTTTTCAATATTTCATTTCCTCACACACATACAATAAGAGCTATTCATTTTGGTTATTCAGTAGGACTGACTTTTTAAATTTTTTTTTTCAACGTTTATTTATTTTTGGGACAGAGAGAGACAGAGCATGAACGGGCGAGGGGCAGAGAGAGAGGGAGACACAGAATCGGAAACAGGCTCCAGGCTCTGAGCCATCAGCCCAGAGCCCGACGCGGGGCTCAAACTCATGGACCAAGAGATCGTGACCTGGCTGAAGTCGGACGCTCAACCGACTGCGCCACCCAGGCGCCCCAGTAGGACTGACTTTTTGCCTAACATTTGCTCTGGAAAGGGGAAAACAGTGCATATTATGCATGAGTAGGTGACACTATGACTTCCAGCCCATTTTCCACTTTAGTCCTGCTGAATGAATCCATTCAATCTTTGATTAACGGTAATTTATTCATGTTTCTGGAAATAGTTGATTGATACCTGATTTCTCTAACATGGCCAGTTGTGATTGAGTATTTCAGGGGAGAGATGGCAAAGAGGGAAGTAGAGGGAGTAAAGTGTTTCTAGCTAGTTAATATTGTAATGACACCACAATTTGTTTTATGTCTTGCTTAATGGAGATGATGAGTCTAAGATAGCAGATCACATAGGAAAAACAAAACAAAACAAAACAAAAACCTCTGAGTTTAGGAATATGTGATTTTGCATCAGTAATAATGGAAAAGGTAAGAAATATTCTATTCTTAAGATACACTGAATTTAAACAAAACTCAGTAAGATTCAATGGTACAGCACATTACAGTAAAATCAAACATAAATATAGTTGTAAGGTTTCACCTGCAGTTTCTTTAGAATGATCCATCATCATCCAAAACATTTGATTTGACAAACTATATTGTTCTCCTGTATGTATTACGTCCTTAAATGAAACTGGATTCTTTTAATAAAAAGTGTATTGATTATACATGTTTGAATATACAACTATATTCTCTGCTATAGTCTGCCCCTCTAGTTACCCAAACATCTATGCTCATTATGCTTATTATTCAAATAATACACTCAGCCAGTTCTCAACAAGACAAACCTGAAGTTATCCAGTTCCTGCATCCTGTTCTATATGTCTGTATGATGTATAGCCATCTCTCTCCATCAGCAACATTTTTGAGATTCTTGTATGCATAAACACTCTGGAAGGAACTGCCCCACTGCTCTAAGCCCTGGTTCTGCTCTCCAAGAGACTTTCCTTGTTGCTTTCCATATGAAGTAGGCTGTAGAAAATAGGTCTTCCTATATAGAGTTTTCACAACTTTCTTCTTGTATTACAGTTTTGGAGGAATATGGGTTGCATTAGAGGAAAACAATCAGAATCTTTAATCCATATTTCAATATGAAAACTTCTATTTCTTTCTATGAGAATAAGTATAGTTTATTCATTACATTGAATGTAATAAACTCTATTTCTAAAATAACCTGTCTCATTATTTTTTTGCTGAGACTTCCAGTGTTGTTTGTTGATGGATATTTTTTTAATTTTATTTTTTGTTTTGAGAAAGAGAGAGAGCAATCAGGGGAGGAGTGGGGAGAGAGGGAGAGAGGAGAGAGAGAATCCCAAGCAGACTCCACACTGTCAGGCCAGAGCCCAATGAGGGGCTCAAACTCACAAACCATGATATCATGAGTTGAGCTGAAATCAAGAGTCAGACGCTTACCGTCTGAGCCACCCAGACACCCCTGTTTTTAATGAATATTAAATCGACTCTGTGCCCAAGATTCTTGCTGGATTTGTGTGTGTGTGTGTGTGTGTGTGTGTGTATGCGCACACAAAACATACACATGTATGTATATTCTGTCGTATCTATACATTTGTATGTATGCGTATAGAGATATTTACAGATTTGATATTAAGACTGTGGCTATATAAAACAATTTATCTGGATGTTTAACTCTAATTCAAATGTCATTTTCTCTTGTTTAATACTTAAAGAGTCCTAGTATTGTGCAAAAGTGACTATGTAATGAAAAGTTACTTATTCTTGGCCAATAAACTGAAGCTAATACTGCTTAATTATCTTTTATCACTAAAAAATGAGCAGAGCATGCAAAATTTCCTTTAAATTAAAGCAAAGAAATGCCATATTAAGTAGTTCTAAATTTTTAAGTATTATTACATTCCAGAAGCAAAAAATATTCCAAAAAAAACGGTGTATTTTGAACTGTGAAGTCTTGTCCAATCTAATTAAGAAAGTCAAAGAAAGCAGAAAAGTGGAAAATGGAATTAATGGTGTATTTAAGCAATAATTAAGACCTTCTTTCTAATTTATGGAATAATATATCATATTCATATGTGCCTTCTTGCATGAATTACAGGGTACTTTAAAATTGTGACCTCTCTCTAAAGATTTAAAACTAAAACAATAAAAGTTCTTAAGAAACAGGTGAAAGAATATATTACTCTTATAAATTATTTAAAAAAGTAATGGTCATCAACACACGCTCTAAGTAAGTTGGGGGGACTGATAGGGCCAGTTGTTGCACTATGTTCGTTCTGCGTTGTTTACATACCGACCATTTCATAGCCTTCCCTTAAGCCCAGTGTGGCCATGTGACTAGTGATGGCAAATGGAATATTGGTTCGATGTGACATGTGAATTCTGGTTTGTACTCTTATGTGGAAGAAGTAGGTCTTTTCCATCACTTGAACTCCTTCTTGATAACTGGAATACCAATCAGGTGATGAACCATTTTGACCGTGTAGTACGAATGGAAGAAAAAAAGGACAGGAATTTTGTTCTTTCCATATTCAACTTAGTTAATTTAGATGTAATTAAAAATTAATGACAATAGTGTGTAACATCAGTAATTTACTAAATTTTTCAAAATGCACTTATACTGATCTCCATTAAACTGAGTTAAAGAAAAAACTGTATCTTTACCTATAACTTACTACATTCCATCTTAGAGATTGATTTCAGTGTTTTCTATTATTTTTTCTGCTGATGTTTTTACTTTTTGCTACATACAATAATATCATGCAATAGATTAAAAATATGGAAAATAAGTTAAATGCAAATAAAAATATGTCAGTGGTTATGGACCAGAGAAGAAAAGTAAAATATTCATGAAACAATGGAAATTCTTTCGATAAGATACTTAGTCTTCATACATATTTGAAAGTACTGTGAAAGCTTGGGAATAATTTCATTCAGAACTTTTTTGGTTTTGTTCTGATTACTAATGTAGTCATCAGACAGAAGGGAAAACACCCGACTGGGTTTTAATCAAGGAAACACAACAGGAAAAGAGTGGCATTTAAATAGTAGAAATGATTCTAGAATCAAGTAATCAAGCTGGGAAAAAGCAGGCAAATTAAAGACATAATATGCAGGAATAAAATTTGAAACACATTTTAAATGGGTAATTTTATTGTACAAATTCATCTACTAAACAATTTATTCTTTCAAGAATTTAAATCTGTTGTCATATTTCTATCAATAGATACTATGTCTTTAAGAACACATTGTTACCCTTTGGTTCACCATTTTTTACTAGTCTCAAGCTTTTCTTTTCTAATCTAGCCTTTGTGTTTACCTTATTAGTTAAGTTTATGAGTAAGATGGTGGAAAAAGAATTATGCTTACAAAGGTAATTTACATAGAATTCCCAGAGGAAAAAAAGAAAGAATATTTCCCATTGAACCAGTCGATCTAAAATTCCAGATACTGTATTAACCAAAGAATGATTGCTATCAGGTCTTCATAGTTGGAAAGTATTTAATTGTCATATATTCAGTTGGGTAAGGGTCTGTCCACTGATTTGATAAACTTTGATGAGGCATTATTTTTTTCTACAATTTTTTTCATTTCGGATGTATTAAAAGTTACACAACAGACTAAATTATAAGTAATAGTGTGCAAAATTTTAGTAGATAGAAGTGTCAAAGTCTACAAGTAGGAATAAGGTGGAAGGGACTTATTTATTTGTATTCTATTTTACCTTCATGTATGCATCATAGTGGTATTTATGAAATATAACTATACTAAACTAAAATACATTTTTCAATAAATATAGGATAAAACATTTTAAATGATAACAGAACATTGTGTAAGTTAATTGGCATAATTCTTTTCTTCCTTGGTAATATATAAAATAATGGTTATAATAAAAAAATTTTGAATTAGATGAAATATAGCATATCTTGGATTTATTAATTATATTTGGCAGATATTCGATATCTGTGCTTTTTTTTGGTAGTCAGTCTTTTTTTATTTTTTTTAAAATTTAAAACAAATTTTTTTAAATTTACATCCAAATTAGTTAGCATATAGTGCAACAATGACTTCAGGAGTAGATTCCTTAATGGCCCTTACCCATTTAGCCCATCTCCCCTCCCACAACCCCTCCAGCAACCCTCACTTTGTTCTCCATATTTATGACTCTCTTCTGTTTTGTCCCCCTCCCTGTTTTTATATTATTTTTGTTTCCCTTCCCTTATGTTCATCTGTTTTGTCTCTTAAAGTCCTCATATGAGTGAAGTCATATGGTTTTTGTCTTTCTCTGACTGACTAATTTCACTTAGCATAATACCTTCCATTTGCAACTACGTGGTAGTCAGTCTTTTATTAACACTGTTGATAATAGTAGAAATACAAACATATTTTGATTGTAATCTAGAGGTCAGAGATGTCTCTGACTTTCAAGAGTGCCACATTAAAAGCAAACGAAGAAGATAAGTACACTGACATTCAGAGATACTAGTTGAAATTGTCAAAGCAGCTAAATCTTAATGCAAAGTTTAGGATTTGCCTCTCAGTTCAACAGTCTTTCCAAAATAACAGTCTTTGGAGAAATAATCAAGAGCAGGCAAATAATATATTATTTGATTAGCACAACCTCTAATACCACACATCAAATCCAGAGTTATGTTTGGGCGCCTGAGTGGCTCAGTCGGTTCGGCTTACAACTTCGGCTCACAGTTCCTGAGTTTGAGCCCGGTGTTAGGCTCTCTGCTGACAGCTCAGAGCCTGGAGCCTGCTTTGGATCTGTGTCTCCCTCTCTCTCTGCCCCTCCCCTGCTCTCTCTCTCTCTCAAAAATAAATAAACATTAAAAAAAAACCTCCAAAAACTAGAGTTCTGTTATATACCTAAAATCACAGAAAATGTTAATTGTATTCTGTATTCTACATATTATATCATGTACTAAATTATTAATTAAGTGATAATTTTATGTTCACGTTGGGTTTATAACTAATCATGCAATAGTAAAGTGCTTACAGAGTTTCTAATCATTTACCCACTCACTGTGCTTATTTTTACACTTGATCTTAGCCAAAAGACCGAGAAGCGATTCACTGTGCTTATTTTTGATCTACTTGATGTATCACTAGTTTTAGAACGCTTTATAATTTATTTATTTATTTTTTTCCATTTATAGGATGCAACTTTATTAACTTGTCTATTGATTGCTGTATGTTTATTGCATTATTCAAATTGTCTCTTCAATTATTTTTCTCTAGTAAATCAGTTAGATTCTGAATATGATAGTAATATTGCCATTCTTGTTTCCTCCTTTATTGCATTTGCCTGAATGTCTATTATCTGACATAAATCAACATTTCAGCATTTAGTTCTTTGTTTTAAGATTTTCCTTTTTATAATGCATAGTAAAGTTGATTTATCTCGATATTAATATTTGTTTTTAAAATGCAAATTAATTTATATTTAGTCTGTATGATTTTACTACTCTTATCTTAGTTCAAGGTTTTTTTGTTTTGTTTTGTTTTGTTTTTTTGAGAAAGAGAGAGAGAGAGAACACGTGCAGGGCGGGGAGGAACAGAAGGAGAGGGAGAGAATCTTAAGCAGGCTCCAGACTCAGTGCAGTGCCCATCCAGGTGGGGCTCAATCTGGTGACCCTGGGATCATGACCTGAGCCAAAACCAAGAGTCAGACGCTTAACTGACTGAGCCACCAAGGTGCCCCATCTTAGTTCATTTTTACAATTATGTATTACTCATAAGTGGAATTTAACAAACAAAAGAGATGAACATATGGGAAGGGAGGGGGAAGAGAAGAAAGAGAAACAAACCACAAGAGACTCTTAACGATAGAGAACAAACTGAGGGTTGATGGAGGGAGGTGGGTGGGAGATGAGCTAGATGGGTGATGGGTGCACTTGCTGTGATCAGCAGCAGGTGTTGTATGTAAATGATGAATCACTGAATTCTCCTGAAACCAATATTGCACTGTATGTTAACTAACTAGAACTTAAATGAAAAAAAGATTGCATTACTTTGTTACATTCTCTTCTATCTTTTGCTTGTCTTTCCTGATTTGTTTTTATTCATCCTCACTTTTAATCTAGTTATTTTTGTCGGTCCTTTAAGATTTCCATTTGTCAAGTGTTTTTTTAAACATTCCCAATGTCAATAATCAATTAATATGTTTCCACTATATGTAAATGTGTCAACTCTATCCTACAACATATCCTACAACGAATAAAATGGTTCCATGCTTCCTTTTCCCAGAATATGACACTGTAGAGATAATGCTTTTATTTTCTCCTCCTCAATCCAACACTCAGATTCTAGATTTTGCCATAATATTTTGATAATTTTAGTTATGGGCTATTATTTTTTCCCTTGCAATTTGACTCTTATTTCAAGGAAGAATATTTTCAAATAGTAATTCAAGTCTTCAACCCAGAAGAAATATTTCTTAGTTGTGTTCCTCAGGAGTGTCTGGGCTCTGAAATCTCTGCATTAGAGTAGAGATCCATTATCTTTGCTGACCTTGTAGAAACACTGCCATTTCTCTGGGATCAGGAGTATCTGACAGTCCTTTTACACAAGACTTCCAAATGGTTAGGTGCTACACTACTCCAATAGGGTGAAATGCCTTTTTGAAAAAATGTTTATTTTTGAGAAAGAGAGAGAGAGAGAGAGAAAGAGAGAGGCAGAGAAGGAGAGAAACAGATTCTGAGGCAGTCTCCAGCTTCTGAGCTGTCAGCACAGAACCCAACCGGGGCTCAATTTCAGGAACCAGGAGATCATGATCTGAGCTGAAGTTGGAAGCTTTGTCAAAGTCGGAAGCTTAACCTACTGAGCCACCCAGGAGTCCCTAGGATGAAATGCCTTCTGAGAGCTCACCTCTTCCTGACAATAGAGTACTAATTTTACTTTAGTTTCTTCCTTCTATTCCTGCCTCAGACATTGGCTTATAGCAGAACAAAATCCTTTCTGTGTGGGCTTCCTTACAAATCATGACTTACTCCATTTACAGTCCTCTCTTCTTGCACTGACATATTAATTTTTTATGATTTGGAAGGAAAAAATTATGATGAAGGAGTATAGATAAATTGGAAGTCTCAATAGACAATGATCTGGTAATAAAATTGCATTAAATACTGTTTTTAATATTAGGAAATGTGTTTTACTTAACATCTATATTCAGAACTCTTACACTCTGGTGCTCAAAGCATAACTAGGCACAGAAGTTTTGGAGAAAAATTTTTGAGTATCTATCAAAAGATTTAGCATTTTACTATGCAAATGCATTAATTTCACAGTTAAATTTACAGCAAAAATATCAATGTAATGCAGGTAGACTTTGATATATTGTAACAAGTTTAAAAAATACCCATGACTCTCATAGCATAAAAATTATAGCCTCTCTATATATCATAAGCTACTTTTTTACTTTCCCCTGGAAGTAAATAATTTATATTTTCTGAACCCTATTTCCCCAGTGTTATGTGAAATTCGAACAAAAAATATAATGCTTTAATATATTCATACACTTTCATTGAAAATCTCATGGATTAGCCTTTTAAAATCAAATTGTACCTTTTTATTGATCATATTCTTTTTGATTTTTCTATCTCAGTGAACCCTTTGTACACACATAATAATGAATTACCAACATTAATACTGATAAGTGTCACAATTGTTCCAAGCGGAGCAATTTTCTATAAAAATACATGGAAAAATATGCAGGTTTTTAAAAATGAGCTAGGAAGCACCAGATTCTGGGTAATTTAGTTGCCCCATGAACTATTTTTAAGATTCTGTATGTGGAAAACCTACTAGACTGAATCAAACTACTAATGTCTATACCTAAAGATTAGTAAACTTAACATTTCCATTATCCTTTTCATAAATACATTTTACAATATACATTGTAAATAATACATTATAAATGATGATTCTTAAATGCATATGCTGAATTCAAATTCATTGTAAAAGATCAACCCACAGCAGGTTCATTCTCAATTAACAGTCGTAGGATTAAGTCCATACAATCAATGCTATGATTCAAAGCATTATATAAAAAGGTAAAGATGCTTTCGCTTTCTTCTTTGTCAGAGTGGAGGATGAGACACCTAGACATGATACACTATAAAAATCTAAATTACGTGGCTGATGGGAAATGAAAGAACACAACAGTAAATTTTATTTTCCTTTATTTTTAAAGATATGAATTTATATTTTAAAGGAGTATTCACTATACATTGTAGAATTTTGATCTGCTTTGTGACTTTAAATGGAAGTGTTGATAATAAGGTGATTGAGGATTTGCAGTTGAAATTAAGCCATTGGTTTTGCTTTGATTGATTTTATTCTCAGTAAAATCAATACTTGTTTCTTGTTTTTATCATGCACAGAAAAAGCAGGCAGTGGTAAATCACATGAATGTCTTCCTGATTTATTTACACAACCACAGTCAGTATAGCAGGTTAGTTGTGTGAGTTGACCTATTTGCCATCTAAATATTTAGGTTCTCTTTTTCAAAGGATTAAACCATATGGGTGAAAAATTGTATCATACTCTGAAACCAAGTAGCTGGAAAATACCCCGAATTCTGAGGCTGCATCAGGTAATGGCCAAGGTGTTGACACTGCAGAGCTCTGTCCCTCTCCTTCACTCAGGGTTTCACCAGCCTACTGTTATTTTTCAAGCATAATTTTCCCACCTACTCCTCACATCTGAAGTTAGTCTTGACAGGTTTGAACTGGATTTCCTCACCATCTGTATACTCTGGAAATGACATTTCTCACAAAAGAGGACTTCCTTCCCAATGAATTGGGTCCTGGGCTTTGGGGAATTGCTATTCACAGAGGACTAGGAATAAATCTTTTTCAAATATGTAAGCACAAATTTCCTTTTAAAGTAGAATGATGTTTAGAAAATACTACTAGTATTAAGATTTAATTGTGTAATGAAAAGTGATAACTTCCTTTTAATTAAATTTTGTCGGGTACCCACCACATGAAGTTAATTGTAATAGCTGTTGTATGAGACACAAAGAAGAACATGAAACAAGAAATAAGAGAAAAAAGAATATTTCTTGAGGCGCCTGGGTGGCTCAGTCAGTTGAGTGGCCGACTTCGGCTCAGGTCATGATTTTGCGGTCCGTGAGTTTGAGCTCCGCGTCAGGCTCTGTGCTGACAGCTCAGAGCCTGGAGCCTGTTTCAGATTCTGTGTCACCCTTTCTCTGACCCTCCCCTGTTCATGCTCTGTCTCTCTCTGTCTCAAAAGTAAATAAACGTTAAAAAAAATAAAAAAAAAGAATATTTCTTTTGTGAACACATACTTGTGTTTAAAAAATGATTCCTTCATTTACTACTTGTGTAGATTTAGGCAAGTGGTTTACAGTTTTTGACAATTGACTCATTTCCAAAATGCTGATAGCAATATGTGAACTCCTAGGGTTGCTGTGAGAAATGGGCACATGTAAAATATCCAAAAGAGATCTAACTGCAGATCTCAGATGAAGCCTATAGAGCATAAAGATCTACCAGTGGAGGTATACTTCCTAAGTGTTTTATTAGTGAAATAGATATTTGTAGTATAATTGTATATGTGAGGGTCAGAGAACATCCAAAACAGAGGTATTGCCTAATGGCTGAAGAGACATGAACTAATGGCACTCTTGCCTTTCTATGGACCTGAAGGCCCATGGGATAGGGAGAAGAGGAAGGGTTATGGGTAGAAAAGTATTAAATAGAAATGGTGAAAAGAGTCTTAGCCATTGTCCCTAATAAGGAGAACTCATGGAGCCACCTGGGCATGCTAGGCTGCACACATGCATAGGAGCTCTGGCCGGGGCAGCGGGGGGGGGGGGGGGGGGGTGGTAATCCGGGGCTGAAATTTTGACTGTAACCCCCTCCAGAAAAATTGTAATGCACTGGCCATACACAGTCTGGTGTGGGAGAGCAGATTCCTTCCATGAAAGCTTCTAGGCAAAGCCTTGTAATTGGCTACAGTTGGACCTGAAAGATCCCACATAAGATTTGTGCTTAGAGCCAGACTCCCTACACATATTTTGCCTTACGTTAAATGTGAAGACAAAAATACCATTATTCACATGACATATTTTTAATATGTTTCTTTAAATTTTCATGTTATGTTTTTGTAATTACTTACATTTAATTGTTGTGGTCTTAAAGGGGGATTTTATTCATAAACTACTTTAAAGTGATGTCCATAGATTTTTTTTCTACCAAACACAGTGTGGTAATGTTGAAATTTTACATTGATTTAGTAAGTAAATTAAGTACATAATAAATGTGGTTGGCTGTTATACTGGGACTTTAATACTAATATATGTGTATGCAAGTATAAAATTAACTTTGGGTTTATTAACTTGAAAGTCAAGAATGACATGATTTTTAGAGCATCACATAAATTTAATTTTGGGAATTTCTTCAGAATGAGTCTATTTAAAAGGATAGGACTTTAGCATTCCAATGTTTACACATTTGTACAATGCTAACATTTAAATGAATTTGCAACTTCTGGGATGGAACACATGATCTGGAAGATATGTTGAAATATCTTTCACCCATTTTGATGCATTCCATTGACCTAGGGAATAAGGTTTTGACAAGACATGTTTCATGGCCCTATACCCCCTTCATTCCACAAAATTAGAGTGTTAGAATCTACTTAAGACAGTTGAGTATTTGTATGTTGTTAATTAAAATCTGAAGTTCAGATTTTTTCTAAATTGCTACTGTGTGTGAAAGGAGGACATTTTCTGTATAATGAGCCATCAAGAGCACAGGGCAGAAATAGATAAGGCCCCCAACAGGGTCTTTTTGCATGTACCTACACTCTAGCTTTGGCTTTCAGTTGTTTGTAACACCTGAAACAAACAAACAAGCAAACAAACAAACAGCAAACAACAACAACAAAAAAATAAAAGCAAAATTTGGGGAGCAATTCTAAGTACTCCAAATGAGGCAAAGTAGGAAAAAGTTTTCAAGGGCTTAGTTGGTTTTACTTCATCTTACCAAGAACCAAATCCTATGTCCAAAGTTGACTAACTAACCCTCTGGGTTGGCAGTGTCTCCATTTCTCCAGAAATGGAGTTAGTTAAGAGTGAGAAAAAAAAAATGTATTGGAGGGCTTCTGAAAGCAGGTGATTTCCCAGCCTCTAAATTCATATCATATGACTTTGTAATAATAAATAGTAAATGATGGTCAAATAATTATTGTAATCTCTGACAATCTATGACTTTCATGTCATAAATAACCTGGGAAAAGAGGTAACAATCAAATACTGAGAAATACGAGGTTTTCCTATTAGGAGAGCATCACTGATAGGGAACACCTATGCTGAACATGTCTTTTTCTCCAACACACACACATATCGATGGATGGAATGGAGTATGAGACCAGTTGTTATGATCGGGAATATTTCGACATCAGCTATGAATAGACAAAAACCTGTGTATAAAAGATCTAGCTTAAAGTTCAGTTAGTTCTACTTAAGAGTTACTATTTGGAGCTGTAAATGAGTTGTTATTGACCTTAGTTGGCAACTCATTCATCAAGACTCTCTAGGAAGGCAAGCCTGGCTCCACCCTCAGCCCACATGATGGACAGTACATGATAACTGGTGCCTTAGAGAGTGCCATGTTCACCATCCTAAGGTGACAATAGGACAAAGACAATTTCAATTGTATTACAAAATATTTTAATTTTCTTACCTTTTTTCTTTGTTTTCATTGCCATATTCCACTAGAGATGAGAATGTGTGGGTACGATACCCGAAGTTTAAATTCAAGAAGAAATTAAGAAATTTATGCGTATATTCAATCATGCCTTTTTTTGGTACCATCTGGTTCTCAAAAATTCAAATACTTTAAAAGTAACTTGTCCTTAGTTTTCAGACCTTCCTAAAAGACAAGAACAATACCTCATGAAAACATCAAGGAAAATGTGTTTGCCATTCATCTTTCCCAGTAGAATTTGTTCTTTTCCTGGTACATTGATAGGCACTTATGGGATGTTGAGCAATAAAGCTATACACAAAAATATATAAAATATAATTATAAAGTAATTACCTAAAAGGAAAGGCATAAGATACCCTGTGAAATAGTTAAGTAGAATAAAGAAACTTTTTGAACTTAATTTTTTATGAAAAGTAATTCAAATTGCTACTTTCTCTTTGTGCTGGTACAGTAATACTGCTCTTTTTTCTCAATAGTACTAAACCCAAAAGGATCTAGGTAGCATTCTCTCTATGTTCAGTATCACAGGTGTAGCATTACCATCCCTTATATCATCTGAGTTAGGACCCTGATGTTGTTCTTCCTATTACTTTTGTCCTCTTATTTCAATATATTATCAACTCACCATCTTTAGGTTTAACTGGCAACATGTATTTTTAGTTCCTCCTTTATAGTAACGGTCAATTCTTGACTTTAGGACATCCTTCTATCACATTTATTAAAATTGCTTCTTTGGTTGCACTTTTTTTTTTTTTACCAGTTTAATGGTTTACCTGGTTTAATGTTTTGTTAGGAAAATTTAAGAACCCTTATTTACATGAGACCAATCTTATGTAAATACAGATCTCACTGTCTGAATTCTTTTGACTCCACCACATTACATACAACCACAATGACTATACTTTATTTTCTTCCACTGACCACCGAATATAGGACAACCCTATAGCACAGCATTGGATTTTCATTATTCTATTGTGGCAAGGACTTTCCAGATATCATCTTTTACCTCCTTTAATCTAAACACAAACCTGAAATTCTTCTGTTCTCTATAGCATCCATGTTGGATAGCTCATTTATCTCTCACATTTCTTTTCCAAGTGTCCCTTTTTAAAATCGAAAGCCCATCTCTTCATCTCCACCTGTAACATGACTCCTATTTCATGAATAATAAAGCCAAAAGCATTGAGAGAGCAACAAATATAAAAATACTGCAAACAGCTGATTAATATTGCATTTGTCTCTTATTGCTGCTGTAACAAATTGCTACAGCTTAGAAACTTAAAACATGATAAACTTAATATCTCACAGTTCTGTAACTTAGAAGTGTGAGTTCACTCAGCTGACTTCCAGCTCCAAGAATTACCAACCTGAGATTAAGCTATGCGCAAGGCTGTGTTCTTTTCTGGAGTCTGTCAGCATCAACTTATTTCCAAGCTTATTTTGATCGTTGAAGATTTTGGTGTCACTCGTTGTAGGACTAAAGTCCACACTTCCCTGCAGGCTGTTGGTCAGGGAGATTTTCAGCTTCCTTCTGCCACCACATTCCTATTCTTACGGCCATTGCCTCAATCTTCAAAGCCAGCAACTGCAGGCTGATTCTTTCTCCTGCTCTGAATCTCTCTGTTCTGTCCTTTCATTTCATCTTTCCTAATTTTCAAGGCTGAGAAAGTTCTGAACATTTTTAGGAGTGCCTAAGGTTAGATTGGGCCAACGTAGATAATATAGCATCATCTCCCTGCCTCAAGGCTCATTACCCTAATCATTTTCAAATTCCATTTTGTCACATTTACTCCATATTCACAGGTTCTGTGGACATCTTTGAGAGGCCCTCATTCTGACTACAGCACATACATTGAAGAAGAAAAATATGCTTTAAAAATATTCAAAAGTAGAAAGAAAAGAGTTAATAGAATACACAGTATCACACACACATATTTGTGTGTATAAGTAACTGTTAATTACGGTCTTTATTTTTGACTCTCACTGATATTTCTATACGTGTTATTCCAATAAGTCAATTTTATGGATGAATCCATGCTTTAACAGAAAATTTTAGTGTTCTGGTTGAAAATGTTCACGATTTATTTATTTATTTATTTATTTATTATTTTATATTATTTTATTTTAACTTTATTTATTTATTTTGAGGGAGAGAAAGAGAACCTGCAGGGGAAGGGCAGAGAGAGAGAGGGACAGAGGACCCAAAATGGACTCTGTACTGACAGCACAGAGCCCGAGATGGGGCTCAAACTCACAAACTGTGAGACCATGAGACCTGAGCCAAAGTTAGAAGCTTAACCAACCCAGCCACACACTCGCCCCCAAAATGTTCATGTTTTTAAAAATTTCTGTTACTATCATTTCATATCTGTTCCTTCATTTGATTGTCTTTAAAACATATTGCTCTTTATTATTTTTCAGACTTTTGATAACCCATCATGCTTTCCCTTCCTCTAATAGTTTCTTCTTAACATTACCTTTTTTTTTTTCCTGGCACCTGAATTCTAGTCTTCATTTATAAATTGTTCTTGTTCCTGTTAGTTTTTCCAGTACTGCTGCAGCTACACATAGTTCCACTAGCGTATTAAAACACATCAATTAGGTATTTTTAAAATTATAGTATAGTACACAAATGCTATCCAAATAACTCTAAGACTTGCTTTTATGTATAAAATTATTTTCTCCATTCTTGGTATTTCTGACCATGTTTTATCTGTTATATACTCACTCTTCAACTACTTTTTATTGGTGAGATTGAAAGGGGAAAAAAAAACAGGCATGAGTAGTTTGGCCCCTATTTTTCTCACTTATTCTGGAGAGAGGTCCCTTTGCTGTTGGCGTATCATTAGCTTAGTCCTGTCTCTGTAGCCCAGGCCTGTAGATCTGTAGCTGGCCGTGTAAGTCAACAGAAATCTGTTTGACTCTGAAATTCAGCACTTGGAAAGCCACTTATCCCATAGATAGAATTCCTTCTCTATTATCTCCATTGAAATAGATATTTGACCTCCACTAACCATATATTTTTGTTTTATTTTTCCATTTAGTTATGCATCTGAGGAGGGAAGAATGGCACTGTTTCTTGGATCTCTACACACCCCAAAATGTACAAATAGTTATTGTGGAGGAGGGACAAAACACACATTTTTTAGTACCTTTTATGTGAACAGGCATTACCATAGCCATTGCATGTGAATCAGATTATTCAATCCTACAAGTGACATTAGGAGTTAATTATTGTCTGTATTTTAATGATGAGGATAAAGATAATTTAAATAATTTTCCAGTAGTCACAGACATAGGAAAAACCAGGGCTCAGGCTGGAAGCCATCTCTGTTTAACATGAAAGACCATGCTATTTTACTTCATCTTCTCCAGGAATTTACATATATTCTTATTTTGAATTTTGTACAATAAGTAGGTACTATATTATTCATACAAAATCACTTTATCTATTATTATTATTTGCAGCTTACTTCATATTCATATAGCAGTTTCTCATTAGTTTTTTCCTTATAGATATTATCTAGCAACTCCCTTTAGATTTGTGTATTGACCAAAGTTATTTTAGTTGTAAACAGCAAAACTAAGTCTGGATATTTTAAGCATAAAATGTAACTTTGGGAGTAAAAATGAGGTAGTTTGCAAGATCAAAGGAACTTCTGAAAGCTAAGCCTTCTAAAGGGCAGGTAGTAGGGAAGATTCTGGGCAGCAAGAATATTTATGGATCTTTTCTATATATATAGAATTAAATTTATTGTCAAATTGGTTTCCATACAACACCCAGTGCTCATCCCAACAGATGCTCTCCTCAATGCCCATCACCCACTTTCCCCTCTCCCCCACCCCCATCAAGCCTCAGTTTGTTCTCAGTATTTAAGAGTCTCTTATGGTTTGCCTCCTTCCTTCTCTGTAACTCTTTTCTTTCCCCCCTTCACCTCCCCCCTGGTCTTCTGTTAAGTTTCTCAGGATCCACATATGAGTGAAAACATATGGTATCTGTCTTTCTCTGCTTGACTTATTTTACTTAGCATAATACTCTCCAGTTCCATCCACATTGCTACAAATGGCCAGATTTCACGCCTTCTCATTGCCAAGTAGTATTCCATATAAACCACATCTTCTTTATCCATTCATCAGTTGATGGACATTTAGGCTCTTTCCATAATTTGGCTATTGTTGAAAGTGCTGCTATAAACATTGGGGTACAAGTGCCCCTATGCATCAGCACTCCTGTATCCCTTGGGTAAATTCCTAGCAGTGCTATTGCTGGGTCATAGGGAGATAATGGATCTCTTCTCAAGAGGTCTCTCAATAAGAAGTTTTAGATTCAAGTACTCCTAGATTTTGTTTCTCTTTTCCATCTTTTAAAATTCTTGAACAAAGTCTATGAGAGACCAACTTTGAGTTGTATATTTATTTGCCCCTTGACTTATGAACGATGAATGTGGAAAGCAAAATCTTGCATGCAAACTTGCTCAGTGGAGGTCTACTCATATGGATTGAGGAAAATATCCACTATAAGCCAAATAATCACTTCAAGTACAACCTGCATTGAATAAAATACCTGCATGAATTATAAGCCAGTTATTACTTCAGACATATATAGCTTTTAAAACTTCATTTTTCACTAAAATATTCATTGATGTGAGAAAACAATGCTATTTGAAAATAAATGTAATCCATAACACAAAGGATGCAGTGTTATAAATTTGTAAATGGAGAGTAAAATTCCTAGACTTATGGAAGTAAATCAGATTGTCTATTTATGTCTTTAGAGCAGTCTATTTGCTACATTTATTTTCCTGTTAAATATTTATTGTG